>NW_012109363.1:3763638-3766293 GCF_000951045.1 Mandrillus leucophaeus | reverse complement strand
CCAAAGTGGGGGTCTTATATGAAAAGAAAACTTAAAATTAACCTAGAACAGACACAGATATTTGATTTAGCAGACTAGGCTCAGAACACTCATTAAAATAATATTCAATATGTTCAAAAATTTAAGTAGAGACATGGAAGATATAAAAGATATTAAACATTTGCAGTGGACTTAGTGTTTCAAGACGGGGAAACAAGGAAGATTGTGTTGGGTAGAATAGCACTAAATTGTCATTTTGTCTTTTCAAATAGAATGACTTTCTTGCTTGAGGGGACCTTAACTTTTCCCTTGAGAGGCCTTTATTGGGGCTTAGAGTGAAAGTTACAGAGGCGCTTACTCGGGAGAACTATAAAGTCTTTAGGGTTCGTAGAGAATTTTTGGAATAGCCTAATAGTCTTTATCTCACCAATGAGTCTGCAGATGGGCAGGGACCATGTACTACATAAGAAGCTAGGAGAGTTGGGTCCTGTTTGCACAATTATCCATATCTTGTTTATTTTCCACTAGTTGTTTAACTTCACTGGGCTTTGTTTTCAAAACTTCTAAAAGGAACAAGTTGCTTTTAAATCTAAAACAATATTTGATAAACCTACCCTGTACTATATACCCTCTGCTCCTAGTCCAAGGTTCTAGGTAGTCAACTGTTAGCACAATAACTGAGTAAAATTGAATGCACATTTTTAAGTAATTTTTTATGAAAACTTATCTGAGTATTTCTCAGTATACTTTTTTTTAGATTTTTTGGTTGATGTACATGTACATATTTTCAGCATACATTAGTAGGGTGTCTACACTTAACATTCATCAATTGTATATTTCAAAGTAGCTGGAAAAAAATAATTTGAGAGTTCCTCACATAAAAAAGATAAATGTTTAAAGTGATACATATCCCAGTTACCCCAATTTGATTACATAAACTTACCAGTATACTTTTTATCATTATGTTAATTCACTATATTTATTTACATAAGAAAGTTAAAAATGCATCAAACTTAAGCTCCATTGTCATCTCCAATCTAACCTGCTTCTTTCTTACTTTCTTTTCTTGGTTAAGGAACCAATAAAACTTCATCTACACAAGTCAGAAACATAGAAGACAGCATCAACTCTGCCCTTGACCTCATCCCTGTTCCCTTACCCAATCAAAAAAGAACTTCTTGTAGCCCTCCTTTTAATCTATGTTTCTACCACCCTGGTCTCTCTGAGGTTTTGTATCTTCTAACTTGGACAGTACAGTAGCCTTCTCTCATCCAACCTTCAAAATCATGACTTTTCCCCCCTTAAAACACAAATTTTACCTTGTTACTTTCATTTAAGTTATATTACCAAGTCAATTGCCTTTAAGATATTCACTGCAGGCCAAGCACAGTGGCTCATGCCTGTAATCCCAGCACTTTGGGAGGCTGAAGCAGGCATATCACTTAAGGCCAGGAGTTCGAGACTAGCCTGGCCAACATGGTGAAACTCTGTCTCTACAAAAAATTAAAAAATTAGCTAGGTGTGGTGGCACACGTCTGTAGTCCCAGCTACTCGGGAGGCTGAGGCAAGAGAATTACTTGAACCCAGGAGGCAGAGTTTGCAGTGAGCTGAGATTGTGCTCCTGCTCTTCAGCCTGGGCAACGTAGCAAGACCTTGTCTCAAACAACAACAGATAACCACATCATAGAATATCCAGTGTAGCCTATCTTTAATGTACTCTCATACCATGCTTTCCTATATACCTTATGATGTAACTACACTAACCTACTTTCTGTGATCAGACCCACCAAACTCAGGTATGCTTAGACTCGCTGCTTCTCCCTGGAATGCTAATTCTCTGCTTGGCAAACCTTTGTACCTTTGTTAAGACCTTGATTAAAAGTTACCTCTCTGAAGCCTTCTCCATTCCAGCAAGCATTACAAGGCTTCTCTTCATTCCCCTGGGCATTTTCACCTACTGCCTCCCTCTTTGGTGCCATGTATCACATTAATTTATTTTTCTAACTTTTTTCCAGAATTTCATTTTTCATGTATATGTGGCAATGCATTTTATTTTTAATCTTTTCATTTTTGTGGGTACATAGTAGGTATATATATTCAGAGGATACATAAGATGTTTTCTTACAGACATCACATAATTTATGACCATCCATTTAGAAGCCTGTTTTGCTTGCTCACGGAGCTTGGTTTTCTTAGGGCAGGGCTGTGTACACCTACAAATCTTCACGTCCCTAGAATAATACCTCTAACACAACCAGTATGCAATGGTACATGTTGAACAAAGAAGTTAATGGATAAGTAAACAGAACCTATATGGTATCAGTCCATATTTGTTGTTTATTTTTATAAGTTTTTTTTTTTCCTCTGAAATCTGTAAGCGTGCTTGATTGCTGCCTCTGCTTTTTTGTTGTTATTGTTTCTATTTAGAGGAGTCTAAGAGGGATCCTAGTGAAGAGGGTAATAACTTTGCCTGTTTTGTGATGCGGGAGGTGACGTCATGTGGTTCTGCCATTTTAACATTGTTCCGTCTGAGCCTGAGTGTTCTTTCTCTTGAAGATTCAAGCGAACCAGGTCAGGAGAATGACATCAGACTGTGCTTGTGCCTGATAATTCATTTCTGAAGGTGCAATATTAAGTGTCGCAGTGTCCAGCTGGTGATATTTTCGGCATAGAAAC
>NW_012109363.1:3761240-3763588 GCF_000951045.1 Mandrillus leucophaeus | reverse complement strand
GCCTCTCTGGCTCAGCCTCAACTTTTCTCTCAGTCACAATTTCATGTTGTCTTTCTGGCACTAAGTAGAGATGACAAAGGGACAGTCCTGGTCCTCCCTGGACTTCTGTGTCAACCTTGTGGACATACCCCCTCATCCTACCCTGTATGAATTCTCCAACGGGGAAGTCAACTTGAAATTTAAAAAATATCTGTATCTATATCTATCTATCTATCTATCTATCTATCTATCTATCTATCTATCTATCTATCTATCTATCTGTCTATACACACATCCATAAGCACCTATATATATATGAGATATAATATTAGATATTTTGATCTCTATACACTGAAGACCAAAAAAATTGCATCTCTTGGTGTTTCAACCAGAAAATAAAATTATTAAGTTTTTAGCAAAATTGTCTAAGTTATTTACTCATTTGTATGAACCAGAAGTCGAATGTCTTAATAGCTCACTGTGTCTTGTGATGGACAGCTACCTTATCTTCTTTGAAAATATTTTTTTTCATAAAATGTACACATAGTTTAAAATATCAAATAATATCCAAAGATTTATAATGAAATACAGGAGCTTCTGCCCCGTATGTTACCACTTCTGATGCTCATTTGTTATATACTAGATATTCCATACTTTCCTATTCCCACTACCAGCTGCCTCTGTATTTCTAAGTAAGTTACTTCTATTTCCATTTGTACCTTTGTTGGTTTTAGGAATTATATGCTGTCTTGCAACAAAGAAAGTGCAGTCTGATGATTTTCCTTCAACTCTTGAAACCTTTGCTCCATTTTCTTCTAACTTCCCAAGCTGCATTAAGAAATATAATGCCATCCTATTCGTAATCCCTTTTTTATAACCTGCATTTTCTCTTGGAGGTATTGGATTCTTCACTTTAAACCCTATGATTTGAAATTTTACTATGACTTTTAAGAAGAGTATTTTTACTTGGAAACTGACATGCTGTAG
Organism: Mandrillus leucophaeus; assembly: GCF_000951045.1. NCBI lineage: Eukaryota > Metazoa > Chordata > Mammalia > Primates > Cercopithecidae > Mandrillus > Mandrillus leucophaeus. Next base: position 3,762,622 of record NW_012109363.1, on the reverse strand, counting down.
TTTTGAAAACATTTTTTCTTTTCTTTTTCATCTCTTTCTTTTTAACGTTACTGGAACATATATATCCATCGTTACTTGAATAATGTCAATCCATTGTATCATCATTTCAGTTAGATATGTTACATCTTTTCACTTTCTCTTACATCTTTCCTAGTCTTTTATTTTTCAACTATATTTATTTTCAACTATATGCTGTGTTTTGGAATAACTCCTTCAGAATTGTCATAAAGCTCACTAATTATCTCTTTGTTTATGTTCAAAATACTGTTCAACACATCGATTGCATTTTAAATTTCAACTATGTTATGTGTGTTTTACATTATACAGACTACTTTTATTCACTATTTCTATTTCTCTGATCATCCCATAACTTTTTAAATATAATGAATGTACTTATTTTATATTTTGAGTCTATCCCAAAATTGATTATATCTGAGAGGCTTTTTTGTTTTGTTTTGTTTTTGATGGAGTTTCACTGTTGTTACCCAGGCTGGAGTGCAATGGTGCGAACTTGGCTCACTGCAACCTCCACTCCCAGGCTCAAGCAATCCTTCTGCCTCCTGAGTAACTGAGACTACAGGCAAGCACCACCACGCCCAGCTAATTTTTGTATTTTTAGTAGAGATGGGGTTTCACCATGTTGGCCAGGCTGGTCTCGAACTGCTGATCTCAGATGATCCATCTGCCTGGGCCTCCCAAACTGCTGGGATTACAGGTGTGAGCCACCACATCTGGCCATATTTGTGAGTCTTAACATTGTTGTTTACTTTTTCTACTGACCCTTGTTCTGGATGACTTAGTTTCAGTTCCATTCTGTGATTTTCTAAAACAGTCTCATGTTCACAGGAACCTTATTGTGAGATGAAACATTGAGGTTGTGATTAAAGTGGTTTGTATTTAACTTACATTTCTGGGTTTATGTTTCTCATTGTTTCTGGACTCTGAGAATAACCTTTACTTTCTTATCAAAACAACAATCCATTGAAAAGTTAAAAAAAAAATTCCAGAACTTTTCAGAACTTTCTGGTGTTTTGTACCTGGTATATTTCTTTAGCTTTCTTGTTCACTATTTTGCCAGCTAGGGAAGCTACAATTCAACTTCACTCTTTACTTGTATCCAACCAGGCATTAACTAGAGAAAAAGGGACCAGATTTACCTTCTTATCTGGAACAACTGTAAAAACTTAAAGGGCAAATAGTATGAAAACAACAGTTTAAGGCACAAGCCATCCAACAATGAAGGATGATGAATCCTGAGAGACTGGAAATGAAGGATCTGAACTATTTGGTTCCCCAAACTCACTGCCTTCAGAGTTTTCAGGCTGCGGCACACAGAAGGGGGAACCCAGGCAGAGCCCAGCGGATTCCCTGAGGTAAAGAGA
>NW_012109363.1:3756849-3758690 GCF_000951045.1 Mandrillus leucophaeus | reverse complement strand
AGAAGTGGTGGGCAGTGGAGTTGGCAATGCCCTTCATGATCCATATTCTGTGTTAGAGGAAGAGTATGTGATGCCCTTGTTATGGAAGGAGAGCCTGTGTTATGGTTCTGCATCTGTTCTAAGATCTCAGATGAGCCATTTGCTGCTCTAAGAATGAGGATAGCAAGTCAGGTGTCTCATGTTTCTATCTTAAAAATAATTATTTATTTGTAGATTACTACAGGTAGTCCCCATTGATTTTAACCAGTAAATCATGCAACTTTGTAAAAAGAAATTTAACATCTCTGCCTCTTTCATTTTCTATTTCCCACAATGACCCATGTTTAGAGCCTGGAAAATAGTATTTCACAATGTCCTTCAGGTTCAAATACACAAACTCACATATAGGGCTAGATCGCCATGTGCACCTAGTTTGTTTAAGGTTAATGGCACGCTTTACCATGGGATTGTTTTCTTGTACATATTAGTCCTTCTTCCTAAGCCAATATAAGTTCCCGAGAACAAAAATGATTTAGAGTATCTTTTCTGCTTCCTTTCAGGTAAATACAATCCCATCTTCTAAGCCAGTTCAAACTCACTCAGTGCCAAGGTGTACTGCTGACCCTGTCTTGACATGACCTTTTCAATCATACTCTGAGGACCTATTAGAAATCCTAGTATTTCTGTGGCTATCATTGACTTTCTTTAAAAAAAAAAAAAACTAAACTAAAACTAAACACCACTTGTGTTTCTTTTATTTCTAATGTCTTGCCAAAATGCAACTTTCGTAAGGAGAAACTTTGCACCTCTTGTAATGGGGGAAAAACTATACATTTCACATGCATAAGTAGGAAATTTGACTGTGAAACAGAGAAAGATTTTAACAAATGAATGCAAGTATTAATATCACTAGCTTAGTGAAGTTTTAAATTTTTCTTGCGGCATAACTATTCTAAAAACCATCTTCCACTTCTCTTATACATATGCACAGCCTCTGAATACACACATAAAAATTATTATCTTAGTGACTAAAGGAAAATTGCATTCTCATATTCTAAGTACTGCAATGTAATGCAAGCCATTCTAATCATTGGTTCTAATTAAAATAGTAAATCTATTTTAAAAATCCTTGTGTTCTTGTTAAAGCCTTGATTTTAACACTCCTATCTTAACAGTGCTCCTTAAAGCAAAGAATTGTGCCCATTACCTAGAAGAAATGAACCCTCAGTGCTAGGCTTTTTAGTCAAAGGCAGGATGCAGATATTCTGTCAAGTTAGTCAGATACTAGTGATGCTGTCATCCAGTGATGCTGGCTCATCAACACAACAAAGAGCTTTGTCTTGATCACTTGCAGACTGGTAATCTCATCTATTTCATCTATTTGGAGGGCTCATAGAGGCCATGAATTGAACGTCAAAATTCAATCCTTTGTGTATTTGTGTGTTTGGGTGTTTGGGTATATATGTATTGGTTTTAAATTTGAGGCCTCCCATCATATGACACACTAAAGTCATTTTTTGTTCTATCCTTTTTAAATGGAAGAACTCACTTATGCAAATGTATATGGAGAATTTGTACAAGCCTAGTGGCAGACATTGGCTCTCATGTCTGGAATTACTCCAGGCCACTTCTTATTTACTTCCCTCATTTCAGCCAGTTCTCACCAAATTGCCTAGCTCTCCAATTCCAGTTGATCTCAGTATGTGGACTCTTGACGTTTCCTCTATTGCAATTTTAAGGGCCCACTTTGTACATGCCTCTCTGGCTCAGCCTCAACTTTTCTCTCAGTCACAATTTCATGTTGTCTTTCTGGCACTAAGTAGAGATGACAAAGGGACAGTCCTGGTCCTCCCTGGACTTCT
>NW_012109363.1:3734709-3750249 GCF_000951045.1 Mandrillus leucophaeus | reverse complement strand
CCTACCCTGTACTACATACCCTCTGCTCCTAGTCCAAGGTTCTAGGTAGTCAACTGTTAGCACAATAACTGAGTAAAATTGAATGCACATTTTTAAGTAATTTTTTATGAAAACTTATCTGAGTATTTCTCAGTATACTTTTTTTTAGATTTTTTGGTTGATGTACATGTACATATTTTCAGCATACATTAGTAGGGTGTCTACACTTAACATTCATCAATTGTATATTTCAAAGTAGCTGGAAAAAAATAATTTGAGAGTTCCTCACATAAAAAAGATAAATGTTTAAAGTGATACATATCCCAGTTACCCCAATTTGATTACATAAACTTACCAGTATACTTTTTATCATTATGTTAATTCACTATATTTATTTACATAAGAAAGTTAAAAATGCATCAAACTTAAGCTCCATTGTCATCTCCAATCTAACCTGCTTCTTTCTTACTTTCTTTTCTTGGTTAAGGAACCAATAAAACTTCATCTACACAAGTCAGAAACATAGAAGACAGCATCAACTCTGCCCTTGACCTCATCCCTGTTCCCTTACCCAATCAAAAAAGAACTTCTTGTAGCCCTCCTTTTAATCTATGTTTCTACCACCCTGGTCTCTCTGAGGTTTTGTATCTTCTAACTTGGACAGTACAGTAGCCTTCTCTCATCCAACCTTCAAAATCATGACTTTTCCCCCCTTAAAACACAAATTTTACCTTGTTACTTTCATTTAAGTTATATTACCAAGTCAATTGCCTTTAAGATATTCACTGCAGGCCAAGCACAGTGGCTCATGCCTGTAATCCCAGCACTTTGGGAGGCTGAAGCAGGCATATCACTTAAGGCCAGGAGTTCGAGACTAGCCTGGCCAACATGGTGAAACTCTGTCTCTACAAAAAATTAAAAAATTAGCTAGGTGTGGTGGCACACGTCTGTAGTCCCAGCTACTCGGGAGGCTGAGGCAAGAGAATTACTTGAACCCAGGAGGCAGAGTTTGCAGTGAGCTGAGATTGTGCTCCTGCTCTTCAGCCTGGGCAACGTAGCAAGACCTTGTCTCAAACAACAACAGATAACCACATCATAGAATATCCAGTGTAGCCTATCTTTAATGTACTCTCATACCATGCTTTCCTATATACCTTATGATGTAACTACACTAACCTACTTTCTGTGATCAGACCCACCAAACTCAGGTATGCTTAGACTCGCTGCTTCTCCCTGGAATGCTAATTCTCTGCTTGGCAAACCTTTGTACCTTTGTTAAGACCTTGATTAAAAGTTACCTCTCTGAAGCCTTCTCCATTCCAGCAAGCATTACAAGGCTTCTCTTCATTCCCCTGGGCATTTTCACCTACTGCCTCCCTCTTTGGTGCCATGTATCACATTAATTTATTTTTCTAACTTTTTTCCAGAATTTCATTTTTCATGTATATGTGGCAATGCATTTTATTTTTAATCTTTTCATTTTTGTGGGTACATAGTAGGTATATATATTCAGAGGATACATAAGATGTTTTCTTACAGACATCACATAATTTATGACCATCCATTTAGAAGCCTGTTTTGCTTGCTCACGGAGCTTGGTTTTCTTAGGGCAGGGCTGTGTACACCTACAAATCTTCACGTCCCTAGAATAATACCTCTAACACAACCAGTATGCAATGGTACATGTTGAACAAAGAAGTTAATGGATAAGTAAATAGAACCTACATGGTATCAGTCCATATTTATTGTTTATTTTTATGTTTTTTTTTCCTCTGAAATCTGTAAGCGTGCTTGATTGCTGCCTCTGCTTTTTTGTTGTTATTGTTTCTATTTAGAGGAGTCTAAGAGGGATCCTAGTGAAGAGGGTAATAACTTTGCCTGTTTTGTGATGCGGGAGGTGACGTCATGTGGTTCTGCCATTTTAACATTGTTCCGTCTGAGCCTGAGTGTTCTTTCTCTTGAAGATTCAAGCGAACCAGGTCAGGAGAATGACATCAGACTGTGCTTGTGCCTGATAATTCATTTCTGAAGGTGCAATATTAAGTGTCGCAGTGTCCAGCTGGTGATATTTTCGGCATAGAAACCTGTTAGACATGGCAGCATTAACGAGATGGAATGAATTGATTTATTTCTCTTCTGAATTGCTTGGCAGTGCCTCAAGATTGAGGCATCAGATTTGCACAATGTGCTACTTAGGAGATTATTTCTTCCTTCCTCCAGCCAGACAGAAGGCTACAGTAGGCAATGATAGCTTAAACTTGGGAAATGTCCTTCTTCAGAGACAGCATGAGGGACATTTCAGAGAAGATCAGATTACTCTCCAACTGCTTTCACTGGTGGACCTGAGGAGGCACACCCCTGAACCAAGTCTTTAAGGGAGAGAGTAGAACAACCTAGAAGCTCAGGAGATCACTCCAACTATTATTTTCCCATCTGTGGCTTATTGACATACACTTTGACATCAAGGCACTGACACTGACAACGTGAGAGAAATGAATAGATTAATTATGGGAGGAGTATTTTAAATGTTAAAGGCTTTGTCTAAAATAATTCACATTTTTCCATCCAGTGGTTCCTCTCTTTGAATCCTGTTAGAATGACAGTAGATCTTTTCATTCTTTCCCTGCTTTGGGCATGACTTTGAAGAACCTGAAGATGTGAAAATGAAATGGATACTGTGCTCCTTTTGGCTAGGATTGGGGAGGGACCACTAACTGATCTCTGCTACCAGCCACTTTCAACATCAAAGCTACTTTTTTCTTTTCTTTTTTCTTTTTTCTTTTTTTTTTTCTTTTTTTTTTTTTTTTGAGTGCAGATCTGGCTCTGTCGCCAGGCTGGAGTGCAGTGGTGCAGTCTCGGCTCACTGCAACCTCCGCCTCCTGGGTTCAAGGGATTCCCCTGCCTCAGTCTCCCGAGTAGCTGGGACTACGGGTGCATGCCACCACACTTGGCTAATTTTTTGTGTTTTAGTAGAGATGGGATTTCATTATGTTGGCCAGGATGGTCTCAATCCTAAGCTACTTTTAGCAGGATTGAACTCTGAGGTCATCCAGTGGCCAATTGTGATGCTGTTGTCATTCTTAAAACTGGAGTGACTTATCGTTTTTGGTGGTCTGAGGCTTGTGATTCCTGTTTTGCCATTTCTTGGCTGTGTGTTTGAGGACCTCTTATCCCTAGCCTCCTCATTTGTAAAAGAATCCTTTCCATGGACCTTGTGCATTTCATGGAAATATAATAGCATCTTGCAGGTGCCTGGGGTCTGGAAGATGCTTTGTAGGTGCTCTACCTTTCCCTGTGTGTTCCAAGTGACCCTCATCTGGTGCATTCTTCATTTGATTAAAGCAAGGAAGGACGCTTTAGCAGAGGGCTCTATCTCTTGATTGGCCCCTGCCATCCCCTGGCCCACTGTCTTCCCTATTGTGCACAGTGATGGCAGAGACAACAACACACAGCTTGCCCAAACACACTAAGCTGAATTAAAGCACCACCCAGGTAGAGGTCTATTCTATTAAGCAAGGATCATCCAGAAATTGAGTCACTATAACACAAGGGAAAGATTCAAGGATCACAAAGTCCCTGCTAGGAAGTGACCAATGAGAGCTGCAAAGGGCGTTTAAGTTTTGGTCCATCCCCAGATACAGTTCTTCCTTGGACAACAGCATCTCAGCTATGCTCTGGCTGAACTGGGAGGTGACAGCTGCCTAGCTTTGCTCTTCCTACTTGATATGTTAACTCATGCACCATTGTTACTGTGGTTGGGAAGTATGGTGGAACGTAGATGGAAGAAGAGAATGGGAGTGACATATTTACACAGTTCTGAATTTTGGGGGTGAGGGCTGTGCGTTTTTCCTGTCAATGTTGTATTTGTATCACAGCATAATAATGATTAAAAGCATACTCTTTGGAGTTAGACTTCCTGGCTTAGAATTGTGAACATACTACTTAATCGGCTATCTCTTTTGGCACATTATTTGACTTTTTTTATATCAATTTTCTAAGCTGTAAAATGAAAATAGTAGTAGTATTTAACTCATTGTTTCAAGTTAACTGAAATAATACATATGAAGTGCTTAGAATAATGTCTGACAAATAATGTCCACTCACAAAATGCTATGTTTGTTTTAGCTGCTGTAGTAGCATATCTCTGGTACCCTTGAGCAAGAGACTTTGGCTTTTGAATTTATTTATCTAAGATCCTCTAAGACAGCTGTGATGTAATTTCCTCCCAGCCAGCATTCCTGCAATCCCAAAGACCCCCCTTTTCCATTTTTTTGTCCTTGGAGACTTCTAAGGTTTAAAGTTATGTGTATCTTCTTTCCTTAGCAATCAATACCCATTACATATGTCTCACAATTATAACTTTTCCTGGAAACAGATGTTAATGGATTCTGTCCAACCCAAAAGACCCTCACTTCCCTATACATCAGCTCTTGAGTTTCCTAAAAGCCTGACCTTCAGTTAGAAAGTGATCAGGAAGCTTCTCAAAAAGCCTAGGAATCTAATCAATATTTCTCACTCAATGGTGATGATTAGTAGAGGACATCACCAGTGCACTACAATGTCAGATAAGTAACACAGGATGCAGGCTTCTGACATTCACCATCCATTATACATCCCCCAGGAGGTGGGAGAGCTTCAGGTTTCCATGGCAGCAGTCAGCCAAGTTAATTTGATGGCCTTCAAACAAAATGAACAGATAATACATAATTAAAAAACAACAACAAAAAAACTAGACACCCACTCGTAGTAGTTTTCAGGAGCCTGGGTTTTCTTTGGGTCTATCCAAATGCCAATGTCAAGAAAATTGGACTTCATGACTGAGAGTAAAGAAGATTTATCCATTCAGTCTAAAATCTCCATTCAAAGCTTTCTAGCTGAGAGCCCAATTCCCCTCTTGTTTAGGGATATGGTCCCTGTTTGTCTGTTTCCATCCACAGCTCTGCCAGAGACGAAAGCAGTGTTTGAAACAATTCACCCAGATTTCCATCTGTAATCATCAAGAATGGAATTCATCAAATTCCTTAAGATATTTACTGAAAGTCATGATTTTGAGGGCCTAGTCCTCTCTGGAAAAGGGACAGCAGCAGCCTCGAGCAGTTTTCCAGCTAACAAGAATTTCGTTAGCTATGTGGCCACCTAGTGGCTCTTTCATGAATGTCACTGATGGATTGTCAGGTACACAGACAATCGTCCACTAATAAAGAAGTTAATATCTTTCTTGGAATCTGACTTCCTAATTTTAGCACATGCGATGTGAGTTTCTGAATTCTAGAATCATCCGGCAGGACAGACGCTTTGAGAAAAAGGCAGAATAGCTATGGGGAGATGTTTGATATTTGGGAATGATTGCTGGTATATTGGGAATGCTGATGACAGGTCATCCGTCGGCGAAGGTTTTGTTTTGTGTCGTCATTGGTGTATTCCTGGCAGAACTGATGTAAATATGCACATGAAGATTCCTTGGTACAGCAGCATTTTGATAGTATCATATAGCAAGTATGGATTCTGATTTATTGTTTTGAGTGTTTTAAAAAGTGGCTGAACTGGACTTAAACTGCACAACCGATTTCCCCCATCCTCTCCCTTTACTCCCTTCCTGAAATGTACAGCCACGGACATCTCTGCTTGAAGTGTATAGCCACGGACATCTCTGCTCAGGTTTTAATTCTCATGTTTATATTTTATCTTGTTTTCCTATGGGTTGCCCTAGTGTCGGCATGTTATAGTGGTCAGTAGTTTGGACAGAAGTTTTGCTTAAACCCCAGGGACCTGTAAAACTTCAGCCCTCAGGCCACTGATCTGTGTGTGGGTTGGGAGTGTAATCGAAGCCCATCAGCTTTCAGTCCTCTCTTGGATTTTACTCTCCGTGGTGCTTTCTCAGATACCCACTCCCACGCATGTCACAGGGGTGAGTGGAGAGCTTGGCAACCCTTCCATGCTTCTCTCATTCTCAGAATGCCCCCCCAACTGCGACCCTAATTCCATCCATGGCTGGTCCACTCCTCACCTCAGCTGCACCTCCAGTCCCAGGACAGCCAAGTCACATCTTTGTCCTATTTGTTTTCCATAAGTTTTAGTATTTTTGCTTATAAATCATTTGGATTTCTCCTTCCCAACCCAAATCCAGTCCATGGAAGACCATTAGAAATGTAAATGTACAATTAGAAAAATGGTGTTGAAAAGGGCAGTATGTATTATGGGCTCTAAAGGGCAAGATCATTTGCTTCCAGATAAATCTGTGTCTGTTCAGAGCAGAGGGGACATGACCCAACTGCAAGGACAACCCCATACCCTAAAACACACCATCTTCAAATACAACAAACTCAAGTCGAGTTTGGGCAAGTGCCAGCTATGTCCATGTATGGGGTGGGGACTCCCGATGTCCATTCCCAGAAATCATGGCCAGTAACTGGCTCCACAGCCATGGCAGAACTGGGCTGACAAGGGGTCAACAAGTAATGAGGAGCTGTGATGTTTGATTCTGCTCTGTAGACATTGGAAGGAGAGGCTTCCTAACAGCATTTAAAAGGAATAGAAAGTCCTAAGGCCTGGGGTCTACATATGGACAAAACTTGGAGAACGTGACCTAAAATTGAAAAGGGGCTTAACTGTCAGAGGCTTCTGAGGTTGTTGAAAGGAAAGGGAAGCAAATTAGAAATCTAAAGAGATCTGAACAGGAAGCAATGAGTTGGGAGAATGGAGGGGGTATAAGAGATGTTTATTATTGGAGAGAGAACTTCGAAAAAAAAAATCACCAGAAAGTAGCAGTTAGTTAAATATGGAGCCCAAGACAGAAGTAATGGAGGGAGGATTTTGTCTGAAAGAGATATGGAGACAATACAAAAATAATGAATCAGAAAGGTGATCCTTTTATAAAGGAAATACGGTATCATCAAACTGTGCTTTGTTCATCCACATATGCAGTGTTCAGGAGAATAGGAAGATGTGGCTGTTCCCTAATTTTGGACATCAGAGGCTTATTGTTTGCTTTAATGAGGAAAGCATATATCAGATGTGGAGTTTCTGGGGTTTTTTCCCCCTCAAATTTACATAAAACGTTTAAATTAGCTTCCTTGGCTTTAAGTACACATTTGTCAACACTCTTTCTTAAAGTGGCAGCTTTGATTAGAACAACAGATGCAGAAAGAAAGCTCCTGTGGTATCCAGTGCTGAGTCACTGCCGTGCTATGCTGCAGGCAGGCTCCGCTCCAGGAGAAAGACAAGTCAGCGGAGCAACAAAAATGTCAACAAGGACAACAGTCTTTCTTCCTTCCGTTGTAGCCTTTATTTATTTCATCGAGTCAGAATATTTTTATTTAGCACTTGAAAACTTTATTTCAGTAAATGGAAAAAAAAAATATTGCATGTAGCTTTAACAGTTCGCAAGAAGAAAGTAGAGGACACAAAAGAACACCTTGAGAGGCATCTGTGTAAGCAGCAGCTGAAATCATTCCCAGGGTAACCCCCATCCCATAACAAACAGACAGGTAGGGGGTGGAGACAGCACAGAAATAGCACATTGTCAAGTAGCACATGATAAAGACCTTAGAAACGCTTCATAGGAGTTTTGAGTATGTCCTCACTTGAAGTACCCTTTCTGAAATTCTTGTAACCCTCTGATTTCTCTGTCAGCTTCTTAAGGAATTCTAGAGAGGTAAACCTAGGAATTTAGAATTGCCAGGAGTATTATGTGTTTTCCTTTCCTTCCACTGTTATTTTAAGGACTATCCTGCAGTTCTGTCCACTATTCTTCTGCCTCTTTCACTTTCAATTACCTAGTAGAATCCATGCCACTCAGCCCTGCCTTCTTTGGCATTTCTGCAGGAATTTCATTTAAACCAGAGTTAGTGCTAATGATTTCAAGTTTTAAAAAGTACTTTTACATTTCCAAAGAAGTAACTTTTTATATGCAATGTTTTCTTCCTAGACTGTAAGTTATCATCCTCAAAGTTTGGACTCTTAAAATAAACTAGAGTAACATTTTGTAGGAAAATACTATGGCAAGAGTACGAATTTTTATATTGCAGTAAAGAGCATTTGAAAGACCACGAGAAATGTTTTTCTGCAGCGTATGTTTATGATAGAGGGTGTGAATTCTACCGGTAAATATTAACAGGAAGAAGTTGCTTCTCTTAAACATTTTCTGTCTGGATAGAGGACACTTGAAAAACTACCAAAAATTTGAGTAGCAGATATCTAGGTAAGGTTGTAAAGATCTTGCATCCAGAATCCCAAGCCCAGGCTTGCACAGCCATTTTGGATATCCAATGTCAAGCTCTAAATAGAAACAGATGGTTAAAGATAAGTTGTTTACTATGAAATCTGTGAACCATGTATTTCCATTACTCATTTATATCTACTAATTAGAATAACCTTTCTGGATTCCGTAGTCTTACATTTATTCATGCTTTTATAGCTCTCCCTAGCCATTGCTAATTAAGCAGTTATAAAACAAATAGGCCTATTATGAAAGAAAGAAAATAATTTTGTTTTCCATTATGGGATGCCAAACAGTTTGCTGGCACTAAGGAGTGTCTTCACTCTCTACTCTCTGGGGGACAGGTTTGTCATTGTGGAGTGGAAGGATCATTAGAAAATACCCTGCTTTTCAGTGGAGGGGGCGGTAGGTCTGTATTAAGCACGATTCCTCATAAGAATGCTCTGTGAAAGAACTTTCATACTAATCCAGTGCCTACTGCACTGTGAAAACTCAGCAAAAATGAAGGAGGAAGAAATGAAAACAAACTCAAAATGTACTCAAGCCATGCTCATTTTCTTTCCCTTTGACATAAATCACAATTTTTGAATAAATTTTCTAATATAGACACACTAAGTCAAATGTGAAGTCAGCCCTCCCATTTATTGATTCGATAAGTAAAAAATTTAGAAAAGCAATCATGAAGGAAACTTTCTTTTCTGTGATTTCCAGCATTACTAAAGCCCTTTAACATACTTGAAGAAAATCTGTGGGTATGTATACTCTGACCAACAAAAGTCTGAAAGAATAGTGCTGCTTTCATTATTCCTAACCTGTATCGAAACTCTGGCACTGTTGAATTCTAGATTGCTCTGTTGGTCCGGTTTGAAAGTTTTGGATTAAAACATCCTTAGCAGAATTATATATTAGAAATTTAAGCATATCAGCAAAAAAAAAAAAAAAAAAAAATTCTAGGCTTCCTAATCTGTTGATAAGTACAGAGGATGTCCCCAGTGAATCAATGAATAGGCAAAGAACACAAAACTATGCCAGCATTTGAAAAATAAAAACGGGAGATACTATCTGTCAGGGTAACCTACCACTTGGCACTTTGATTGGGATCTGCGATTCCTCTTGAATCTTTACTTGCAGGTTTCTGTAATAAATAATGTTGTATTAGGAGCTGCACCAGATGTTACATGCATGTGCATCCACACACGGACATGCGTGTACACACATACATGTGAGCACGTACACACAGACCACCTCTACTTGCTCCTTGAAAAATCCAAGACTGTTTGCAAATTGCTTAAGACAGTTTGTAAATTCCTATGGGACTGGGGGAGAGGAGGGTAGATAGTGCTGGTTAAGCAAAGCTGTATCAGAAACCATTATTGGTTGTAAAACTTGTGAATCTTCCCTAGAATATATTAGGTAAGAGATCTGCAAACACTTTTTAAGTATTAGCACTTTCATTCTGATAACATCTCTATTGGAATCTCAGTAAAATTGATTTTAAACATGGACTGCATGGGTTCAAGGAAGAATTCATTCATACAACTCCCCCGGCTGTCTGCCACTTTCTGTAATCCTTTTGTGTGATCGAGGATCGTGTGCAACCACAGATTATAAACGAATCAACTAATCACAGCGTTTTAGTCGTCCATGAAGAAAGCTTAACGAGAATGGCTGCTTTTAAAAATACAGAGTTGAAAATCTGTGTGCATTCAGCACCCAGTTCTGAGTAAGAAGTGCTCTACTGAGTAACCTTGAGGATGTAGAGAGAGAGATTATAGTCACTTGGGCAATCCATAGAAATCCTGTAGTGGTTGTATTTTGTGTGTGTGTGTGTGTGTGTGTGTGTGTGTGTTTTGACTCAGTCTCTAATGCATGCGTATGCTAATATGTGCTAGTGTTTTGTTTCTCCCTTGTAAATAAAGATGCAGGGATTATACTGCCTCAGCTAACTAAGGGTTCCGGGGGAGAGACTCTGGCTCACTGAAAACCATTGCTGTGTTTTACTTTTCAGAACAGGGGCCAGGACTAGAGTGAGGTGAGTGAGGCATTGGTCTCTGGGGCAGAATTTAAGGGGAGAAAACTAATTCAGTAATTAAGATAAACTATGTGCTAATGTGTTAATTTAAAATATCAAAATTAATTTGCAAGAAAATGAATGTATCAAGATAAACAAAATGCCAACATTTTAAACAAAAAACTGAGTCTGCCCTGGGACTTGCCTGACTCACTTCCCCCTCCTCACCCTAACTGCCACCCTGTTAAGAAGTAGGTCTCTATGCCAGAGTGTCAGGATGTCCCATTTCTACCGCCAATCAGAGAGCTATCCATGTTATATTATTGGTCCTTTTCAAGGAACCAACAGATAAGTTTCATGAAAGTTATTATCGGAAAGGACACAGGCCGCCACCAAGAGGAAGGGGAGGGGGACATACCAGTGTGATGTAGTGGGGACTTGAAAAACTGGTGGGCAGGCTTTCCAAGCATTCTGGAGTTCTCTGCTAGTGAAAAGAGATACTATTAATCTGTAATTCCTAGTGAGTATACAAATACTAAAAGACCCAGACCTAATATTCTTGCCTAGGTTGTTATCCTACAACACATGAGTCTATCTCAGGACCTGTCTATAAGACAAACCTACATATAAGAAGAGTGGGGATTTATACGTTGTGATATGAATATGATGAGGCAGGTCTGTTAGCCACCAAATGTTACTATCGCTATTTGGCTGTACGCCTGAAATTCCCCAGCCAGCCACAGTCTTTTGGGCCTTGAATGTCTTTGAGAAACTCCACAATTTCCTATTAAAATATAAAAATTCCTAAATGAAGTTTTCTTCTTTAAAGTGTGTTCTGTTAACTCCCCAGTAGATATTAATACAACTAGAAAGCATGGTCCAGTGGAAGCAGGATCTGGGAGAGGCCCTGGAGGCCAGAGAAGGGAGAGTAAAAACAAACAAAAAACAAACATCATTAACATAACAGGTAAAAGACGCCAAAGACAGACTTCCCCCAAACCCCAGTTTTGCTGAGGACTGGCCTTTGATGGGTAACTGTGTCAAATAAGCATCAGTTAAATCATTATTGTTTATAATATTTCATGCCAAAAAATATAAAAACCCTAAATGTGATGTCTGAGGATCCAGCTCTGCTATCTGTGTTAATATCATGGTGTATATGCCATCAGCAGTAAATTGAATTTATTCACATATTCAGCAGATATTTATTCTTCTTCTCTTCTAGGTGCCCCTCATTTAACCAAAAAACCAAAAGCCCTTACAGGAAGCTTAGAATCAAGAATCGTAACAAATATGTCCTAGGCTCTATGGTTATTCATCACTGACCAGTACTCAGCCTACCTTTCCTGACTCCTCTCTCTGGAAGTCCATCTATTTTAACGTATTAATTTAAGGAAAATGTAATTAGGAAAGTAACTTTAACAGCACATGAGGCATAGTAGATTAAAATAACACATATTAAGTGCCAAGTATATACCAATCCCTGTGCTAGGCATATTTACATACAATTTCTCATTTAAACCTCACGACAAATGAATGAGAATTATATTAGCATCATGTGGTTTCATTCCTGAAAATCTCAACGTAAACTTAAAAAAAAACATACTTTTTTTTTTTTGTTCATTCTAATGGACAATTAAGACTCAGTTTTACCTTCTTGGAGTCACAGCTGCCATAATAAAGAGTAAAAATGGATAAAAATGATAACTAACAAACATATATAACCAGAGAAAGATTCACTATCTCTATACTCCAGTGAAATTCAGCAGAGGCATTTCCACTAAAATGTCATATATGTGTTCTGGGGGATAGAGTGGGGACTTGCTCTGCAACATTGTGCAGTAAAAATCACAAAGCTTTTGGCATGCCTAAAGCCATGGCAAAGCGTTCAAAACTTCTGGAACTGTGTAACCAGACCAGACCACCCCACCAACCAAAAATATCCTGATTTTAAAATACTGGCAATATTATATTTTTATTGGCACTTGCATCTAGCAACAGTCAGTTAATTATTAACCTTAACATTGGGGCCTTTTGATCCCTTCTTCATGATTTAAATCCTAACGGGCAGTTTCATCATTTTAAAGAGATAATCTTATCAAGAATCATGCTTTCTTCATCAGCTAGTTTTTTTTTTTAAAAAAGCTAATGCCTTTGTAGTTTCTTAATCTTTGCTTACAGGTTTTGTCTTGATCATTGTTTTATTGGTTTTTTTTTGAGACAGGGTATCACTCTGTAGCCCAGGTTGGAATGCAGTGGCATGATCATAGCTCACTGCAGTCTGGAAATCCTGGGCTCCAGAGGTTTTCGGTGCCTCAGTCTCCCAGCTAGCTAGGGACTACAGGTGTGCACCATTATGCTTGGCTACTTTTTTCTTTTTTTATATAGACAAAGGCTTGCCATATTACCCAGCCTGGTCTAGAACTCCTTGCCTCAAATTACCCTCTTGCCTTAGCCTCTCAAAGTGCTAGAATTATAGCTGTGAACCACTGTGCCTGGCCACTCTGTTTGTTTGTTTGTTTGTTTATTTATTTAATTTTATGTTATTTTTATACTTGAAGTTCTGGGGTACATGTGCAGAACATGCAGGTTTATTACACAGGTATACACGTGGCATGGTGGTTTGCTGTATCCATCAACCTATCACCTACATTAGGTATTTCTCCTAATGCTATCCCTCCCCTTGTCCACCATCCCCCGACAGGCCCCAGTGTGTGATGGTCCCCTCCCTGGGTCCATGTGTTCTCACTGTTCACCCCCCACTTATGAGTGAGAATGTGCAGTGTTAGGTTTTCTGTTCTTGTGTTAGTTTGCTGAGAATGATGGTTTCCAGCTTCATCCATGTCCCTGCAAAGGACATGAACTCATCCTTTTTGTGGCTGCATAGTATTCCATGGTATATATATGCCACATTTTCTTTATCCAGTCTATCATTGATGGCCATTTGTGGTGGTTCCAAGTCTTTGCTATTACGAATAGTGCAACAATAAACATACATGTGCATGTGTCTTTATAGTAGAATGATTTATAATCCTTTGGGTATACACCCAGTAATGGGATTGCTGGGTCAAATGGTATTTCTAGTTCTAGATCCTTGAGGAATTGCCATACTGTCTTCCACAATGGTTGAACTAATTTATACAGCTACCAGCAGTGTAAAAGCATTCCTATTTCTCTCCATCCTCTCCGGCATCTGTTGTTTCCTGACTTTTTAATGATCACCATTCTAACAGTTTTTTAAGTGAGTTGAATGTATTGGAAATTATAGCTGTTGCTACAATTATTGAACAAGCTATGATTTGCAGGGACTTCTGTGGGATTTTCAACATTTTTCTTAGATCTTCATATATTGCTTACATTTCTAGTTTACTGAATTTTCTCAGGAATAGATATAATTTTTTCAAATAATTTATCTGCATCTATTGATATGACCGTATGATTTTACACTTTCCCTGATAATACAGTAAATTAGCCTCATTGCTTTTTTGAATGTTAAAGTTTCTTTGCATTATTGCAGTAACACTTGATAATGTTAACACTTGATTTATTATCCTTTATATATGATCATGATGCATTATCATTTATCATGAGATTCAATTGGCTAAAATCTAATAATAATTCGTGCACCTATATTTGTTAGTGTATTAGTTAGTAGTGCTTCCTTCTTGTAATGACTTTTATAAGTAGGTGTCAGAGAAATATTGGCCTCAAAAAATAAATTGGGAATTTCCCCCTTCTTTCCAATTATCTGAAAAAGTTTATGTAGAATTGGTGTTATGTCTTCATGAATTTTTAAATAGAATTCACCAGTAGAGCCTTAGGGGTCAAATATTTTTTTGTTTGTGGAAAGGTTTTTACTACAAATTTAACGTATTAGATACAGAGTTATTCAGGTTATCTGTTTCTTCATGAGTAAGCTTTAGTAATTTTTATCTTTCAAAAATTTCCATATCATTGCACTGTCAAATCTATTAAAATAAGGTTTTTCATAATATTTTCTAATTATCAATTTAATATTTATAGTACCTTCATTGATGTTGCCTTTCTGATTCTTGATGTTAATAATACGTACTAACTAGTTAGACTGGATGGAGGATTATAAAATTTATTAATCTTCTCAAAATACATTTTCTCTGTTATTTTTCTGTTTTCTATTTCATTAGTGACCAATCAGATATTTACTTTTTCTTTTCCTCTGCATATATTGGGCTTCATTTTCTTTACTTTTCTAGTTTCTTAAAGTAAAAGCTGAGGTCATTGATCTTTTACTTTTCTTCTTTTCAAACATAAGCAGATAAGCGGTATAAATTTTCCTTTACTGATTTTACTACACCCGCGTGTTTTGGTACGTGGTATTTAATTTTCATCCATGTTAAAATACTTTCTAATTTCCCTTTTGATTATTCTTTTGAAATTTGAGTTCCTTAGAATTTGTTATCTAATTTTCAACTGAGAATTTTTCTAATTAGTAATATCTTTCCATTACTTATTTCTATTGGAATTTAATTCTGAGAATATATTTTGTGTGGCTACAATTCTTTTCTTTCTTGTTTCTTTTGTCTTTATATTTTTAGTAGAGACGGGGTTTCACCATGTTGGCCAGGCTCGTCTCAAATTCAGGTGATCTGCCCATCTCGACTTTCAAAAGTTTTGGGATTACAGGCGTGAGCCACTGTGCCCGGCTCAATTCTTTCAAGTTTGTTAAGACTTGCTTTATGGCCCGTACTGTGGTTTATGCTTGTAAATTTTTACAATAGTGCACAAATTAATATTTTATTCAACCAATATATTCTGCTCTGGTATAGTATCTTGGTTATTGTTCCATATTTGTTTTGAATCCTGTCCTCTTTTCTTTCCCTACATGTAGATTCAAAGCTTCACGTGTGTGTGGAACCATGTTAAGTTGCTCCTCTGCACCTCCCACGTCACTTAGCTTAGGATGGGTTCCATTTTAAACATACACAGCTACTTAAAAAAATCAATTAACTAACTGTTGCAAATGGAAGTTTCTTACATTTAGGAAATGAATTTCTGGCAGGATT
Organism: Mandrillus leucophaeus; assembly: GCF_000951045.1. Taxonomy (NCBI): domain Eukaryota; kingdom Metazoa; phylum Chordata; class Mammalia; order Primates; family Cercopithecidae; genus Mandrillus; species Mandrillus leucophaeus. The sequence continues at coordinate 3,734,999 of NW_012109363.1, read as the reverse complement.
GGCTCAGTCCTCATCTGCTGCTCATCACCAAAGTATCCTTTATTCTCCACTCCCAGGGTTTCTATAGGTGGGCTGTCAAGAAGGAAATTGAACACCTAATTTATTAGATATAGGGCTATTCAGGTTATTTATTTCTTCATGAGTAAGCCTTAGCAATTTTTATATTTCAAAAGTTTCCATTTCATTACAATGTTAGATATATTGAACTTTTTATATTGGCTAATTATCAACTTAATACTATACAATCTTCAGTGATGTCACCTTTCTGATTCTTTTTTTTTTTTTTTTTT
>NW_012109363.1:3733929-3734381 GCF_000951045.1 Mandrillus leucophaeus | reverse complement strand
GTAGGCACAGGGAAATCCAGTCCTTAGGGCTTTGCTCTCTGGAAGAACACCTTTAAGTAATTTTTTAAAACTTTAGCATCAGGCTGCTGAAGCGCTTGACAAAACTCCTAAATTATTTCTGGAGCTACTTGCAAGGAGGGCAGGTATTCTTGTTGAAGACACTGAACACATTCTGGGCCCCGTTTGAGATGAATTGTTTTCAGTGTCACTGCACACTCAGATAAAGCCAATACTATTTGTGCATCTGCCAGGTCAAAGGTTTGTTTTAAAGGTGCTAGGAAACATGCAGGGACAATGTGCTTATAAACAAAATCAGCAAATCTCACTGGTCCATCTTTACCTCCCCAGAGTTCTACGAACTTTGAGAGGATGATAAAACATGTTTTCTGTGCAATTGGATCTGGATATTCAACTGCTCCTTGAATAACAGTAACCAACACTCTTTCCACATT
>NW_012109363.1:3715229-3729804 GCF_000951045.1 Mandrillus leucophaeus | reverse complement strand
ACCTATCATTGGCTATAAGGGATAAGTCTATCCAAGAGACATAAGCCCCAACTACTTCAAGGCACTGACATGTCACTTCAGAATTAGTATACTGATAATTTTGTAATATTTGGTACCATGATTCCACCAGATTTGGAATGCACTGTTCCCTCATGGTATCTTTTATGAGAGTATTCCTACGAGCCTCCTCTGATGTATGCACCACATCACGATCCACCAACTCTGAATCAATAGCCATGGGGATTCGCAGGTACAGATCTACTCCCCTTGGATTTAGGTCCACTACTGAGAGAATGTCAAAAAAAAACTTGGGCCACTTAGTGAGATACTCTGTAACGAAAAGCAAGGCGAAGACTTGGGTGGCTTTATTTCGTATAAAGGTCTTCTCTGGTTGGGGATTCAGCATCTGAGCTTGCAGCCATGATATGAGCGTCTTCCTAATTAGTTGTTGTTGCACAGTGGTTAGTTCTGAGTATTTGTATTTAACTTGATGTTCCAGTACTTGAAAGCAGAAAAACTTTACATGATCATCACTATATGTCCTCTGGGCTAGAGCTTCTGCACGCACCTGCCAGGCATCTGGGGGAAATCTTTAACTGCTCAAAATAGGCCAGGGCCCTTTGTCTAAAGTCTGAATCAGCATTTGGATTTAGCCCTAATAGAGCCTGTTCATCCATCCTTGCTGCTATACTTGGAGTTTTCTGGTTACAATAGGCGTGCCCTCTGATCCCACAGAAGAATTTATAAACATCTTCCCTATCACTCCATCCCGCCTCCCAGTCTGCACTCCAGATGGTGAGCCAGCGGAGCGGAGCGGCGCGGCACGCAGAGAGCTGGAAGAGCGGCCCTCGTCCTCGTCGCCGTAGTCCTCCGCCACGGCCGCAGCGCCAACGCCAGAGACGGAGCTGGCCGGGACCGCGCGCCTCTAGTCGCTCCGCGTCCCCTGGCACCTTCTCTTGCGTGGCGCCGGGCAGGCAGGCAGGCAGGCAAGCAAGCAAGCAAGCGGGCGGGGTCGGCCACCTTTCTGATTCTTGATGTGGGGAGAATCAGAAACTATGGGATAAACAAACTATGGTATACACTTATGGCTAAAATTAAATCATCTACAAGATTTTTAAAATACTGATGCTCAAGTTATACCCAATGACAATTAAATCACAATGTCTTCAACCCACATCAGTATTTTTTGAAAGATCCATTGGTGATTTCAACGTGCACAAAGTTTGGGAATCATTGATATTAGCATCTGGATAGGAGCAAGTACATAAAAGCTTGAGTTACTACTATTCTTAACCCATCTTCAGTAAGAAGCTTATACTTCCCCCCATCGAATATCCTCTATAACTACAAAGCTTATATATTCTCAGTAACAATTCCCTTCAACACATAGAAAATGCATATGTACCTCTGAACTTGCTTCAACTTGATACATTTTTGGTAACGAATTAATAGTATGAGAACTCCGATACCGACAATAACCAGGACAAGCACAACAGTCAAGATGGCAACATCTGCAACATGAAAAAACACGGCCTTCAGCCAGGGTATCAGTTGTAAAACAGTGGAATATTAACATTTAATGGAGCTGTTACAATGCTCCTTATTCCTTTCTATAGGACTTTGATTCTCCTTTCAATTATTTTTATGTAAAGTAAAAAGCCCAAACATTATACAAATTACCATTTGTATTTGCAACTGACACTCCACCCAGTATTCCATTATATTTAAGGGAACCACAATCATCAGGAAGAGATTTGGTTGTCAGTTATTAACTACAGAAAAGCCCTTGTGTGTTGAGGGTTTGTGGAAGACCTAAGAAAACCTAACTGAGCTAGAAGAGACTACACTCGCTATAAAAGGGAATTGCAGTAAAATCAATTTGGGTATTCATGCAAAATAATATGAAGACCATACAAATCCATATCAAAACACAACAAATAAGTAGCAGACTTGAAAAATAAGAAAAACAACTTTTTTCGTTGGGTAGGCTTTTGATACATGAAAGATTTTGTTTTAGGATGCTCACTGGTAACATTTAAGGTTTCTTCCCAGGCTACAGTTGCCTGTCCTTCCTCACAGTGGCACTGGAGTCCATGGTCATCCATCTGGAAGAGCAGTCAATGATATTTTCTCAAATGACTGATATAAGTTGTGTTCTGCAACTCACTTACTTTAGTACTACCTGTACATCAAACATACATGCACACAAGCACAAGCACGAACTTTTTATTAGTTAATTAAACTCCCTAAGAAAATCAATGATGCATAAAAATAAGTAAACAAAATACAAGAAGCAGCCATCTTTGAAAATCGCCTTTGAATAAGAGAATGATACTGACAAATTCAAAGGCAGATGAACAAGACAGCATGATTTATCTTTCTAGATAAATATATGATATGTATGATAAATATGGTAACCTGATATATATATGTGTGTGTGTGTGATATGTGTGTGTGTGTATTACTATATAAGTGTTACTGATTAACCCAGCATATGAGTGATATTAGGCATAAACTGTTAGTAATTGCTGGAATTAGTGTTTATTAAGTGAAAAAATATACAATATTTGCCGATTTTCTCAAAAGCTTAACTTGACATTGGTGTAATTTAACTATAAGACATATTGTAATAGGTTCAACTTTAAACATCGGATTTAAACTTTATACATACATTAATCACTGAATTTCTAGATAACCAGTACCATAATGAAAGCTTTACTTGTAACACTGGCTATATCTGTGTATAATAATATGTGGTTTAGCTCCTTGGATCAATTTTGTTGATAACACATGAAAAAATGAATCCCAAATATATATTTGACTTAGAAAACAGCAAACATACATATATACATACATATACATGCACATATGAGGAATAAAGTAAATATATGGCTGATAAGACATTAATTTTAAAAGCAGTCATATCTTACAGGATTTTCATGGCACTGAGAGGGGCAATTGGTTGAGTTATAGACCTTTTCCATGTTTAGACATTCACCATTGTTGCACACCTAGAAATGAAGTAACCAAGCATGAATTAAAATGACTTAATGTGAAATTGTAATTTCATGTAATGCAATGTGAAGCACACAATTTTGCATGTAATTTACATATGAAATTTTTCAATTTACATGATTTAATTGTAAGTTAGGTAATTTTTCCTATTGTAAAATTCCACATGTAGTCTCTTCTGTGGATAGAGAAATCCTCTATAAATATTTGAGGAGTGTACTATACATGCAAACAAATATTTTAAGCTCATTAAAATGTTTATGTTCTGTTCTGAGTAATTATTTCAATATTAGTCTGTCAAAGATTCTACAACTGTAATTGCAACAGTTTCTTTTGTTTCAATGAAGTTTTTCTTTTGATTTGGTTTAACAATGTATGTTTATTATATCACAGTTGGGCATTTTATTAATTGATGGTTGGGCATTTTATTAATATCAATTAATCTTATTTGTGTTTAATATTTTTGCTTTAAATTTTCCTTTCTCTTGGTAAATTTGATCACCAAAATATTATTGGTTTTGTTATTTTTGGTCTTTGCCTGGTTCATCCTTACTCATTTATTTAATTTTTAACTGTTATTTTTAATTTTATTTATAGTTAAACATTTATTGCCACCAATTCAAAGATTATATTTACATTTTCTATAGGGAGAACTTAATATATCCATATTATATTTACATTTTCTGTAGGGAGAACTTAATGCATCCATATTTATTGGAATAAATGATATATATACACTCTTACTCCTTTTCATTTTAATTAATGTTGATTTCCAACATTAGACATTGTAGCTTACCTTTTACTATATTTATCACTTTTATTCAGCTATTGTTTTCTCTAATTTGAAAGCTATATATGCTAATTTCTAAAGGTTGATTTGGTTAACATTAATATATTTGAATCTAAATAATTCTATCATTTTCAAGAAAAAATCACCATTAATTCCTCCTTCTGTAAGATAAGAAATTTATCATGTTTTTGCTTCTTTCCTCTTTCTCTCAGTTCAAGTTTTTGATTGAGTAAATCAGATTCTACATTGTCAAAATTATTTATTATTCCTGAGATTTTTTACATCGCTGTAATATATTATAATTAATAACTAGAATTTACTCAAAAGTCTTATAGATTTTGTTGCTTGTAATCATTTCTTTAATATCCTATCTCCTTATTTTACCTTCTAAATTTAAATTTATTTCTCTGTTGGCTGGAATACATTCTGAACTATTTGTCTTTTCAAAAAACAGGTGGAGTCTATATTACTATGTATTTTATTAGTTATAATATGTGTGAGAGTGTTATTCTGTTGCTTTTCTGTCTGAATAATAACTTGGCTGTAAATATAGTTTTAGGGTCTCAACAATTATGTTCCCCAAAGCTCTGTAGATGTTGCTCCATTGTCTTCTGGATACTTGTTGCAGACAAGTATTATGGTAACCTGATATTTCTTTCTGTAGCAAATTAATGACCTTTTCTCTTTTGTGCTTATGGCATGTATTCTTTATTTTTGACATTCAAGGCATGAGGGTAAGTAAAAGCACTCATCTCTTTCTATAAATTTTTCCTGGTACTAAGTGAATTTTTTCATACATTCTTCAGATCAGGGACACATTGTGATTATTTCATTAATTATATTTTCACCTCTCTTCTGTTTTTTTAAATTTAGAATTCAGATTAAATCTGTGATGACTTTTTTAGAAATCTATTTCCTGCTTTTATTTATTTTCTTTGATTTTTAAAATTCCTTTATCTTATTGTGTTAAGAAGTTTAGCATCTAACTTATTGATTTTTTTTGTAATATCCATTCAGTGGTTTACTGCCTACATTACATATAAACCAGTAATCATATTTTGTACTTTGAAGGCAATGCTCTTTGATCTCAAATTACACGTCTTAATATAGATTTAATATCTTTTAAAATTTCATTCAAAAACTTTCTCTTGATAAAGGAGGACATTTTTGAACATTATATTAGTTTGTTTTCATGCTGCTGATAAAGACATATGTGAGACTGGGCAATTTACAAAAGAAAGAGGTTTAATTGAACTTACAGTTCCACGTGGCTGGGGAAGTCTCATAATCTTGGCGAAAAGCAAGGAGGAGCAAGTCACATCTTACATGGATGGCAGTAGGCAAAGACAGAACTTGTGCAGGAAAACTCAACCTTATAATAACCATTGGATCTCATGAGACTTACTATCAGGAGAACAGCATGGGAAAGACCTGCTCTCATGATTCACTTACCTGCCAGTGGGTCCCTCCCACAAAGTGTGGGAATTCAAGATGAGATTTGGGTGGAGACACAGTCAAACCACATAATTCCATCCCTGGCTGCTCCCAAATCTCATGTCCTCACATTTTAAAACCAATCATGCCTTCCCAACTGTCCCCCAGAGACTTAACTCATTTCAGCATTAACTCAAAAGCCCACAGTTCAAAGTCTTGTTCAATACAAGGCAAGTCCCTTCCACCTATAAGCCTGTAAAATCAAAAGCAAGTTACTTATTTCCTGGATACAATGGGGGTACAGGTATTAGATAAATACAGCTATTCCAAATGGGAGAAATCGGCCAAAACAAAAGGGCTAATAGGCCCCATGCAAGTCTGAATCCAGCAGGGCAGTCAAATCTTAAAGTTCCAAAATGATCCCCTTTGATTCCATGTCTCACATCCAGGTCACACGGATGCAAGAGGTGGGTTCCCAGAGTCTTGAGTAGCTCTGCGTCTGTGGTTTTACAGGGTACAACCTCCCTCCCGGCTGCTTCCACAGGCTGGCGTTGAGTGTTTGCAGCTTTTCCAGGCACACAATGCAAACTGTGGGTGGATCTATGATTCTGGGGTCTGGAGGACAGGGGCCCTTTTCTTACAGCTCTACTAGGCAGTGCCCCTGCAATGGGGGATCTGTCCCTACATTTCCCATCCACACTGCCCTAGCAGAGATTCTCCATGAGGGCCCCACTCCTGCAGCAAACTTTTGCCTGGGCAGCCAGGCATTTCCACACATCTTCTGAAATCTAGGCCGAGGTTCCCAAACCTCAATTCTTGACTTCTGTGCACCTGCAGGCTCAACACCACGTGGAGGCTGCCAAGGCCTGGGGCTTCCACCCTCTGAAGCAACAGCCCAAGCTGTACCATGGTGCCTTTTAGTCACAGCTGGAGTGGCTGGGATGCAGGTCACCAAGTCCCTAGACTGCACACAGCACACAGCATGGGGACCCTGAGCCTGGCCCGTGAGACCGTTTTCTCCTAGGCCTCTGGGTCTGTGATAGGAGGGGCTGCCATGAAGATCTCTGACATGCTCTGGAGACATTTTCCCTGTTGTCTTTGGGATTAACATTTGGCTCTTTGTTACTTATGCAGATTTCTGCAGCCAGCTTCGATTTCTTCTCAGAAAATGTTTTGTTTTGTTTTGTTTTCTATCACATTGTCAGGCTGCAAATTTTCTGAACTTTTATGCTCTGCTTCCCTTATAAAACTGAATGCCTTTAACAGCACCCAAGTCACCTCTTGAATGCTTTGCTGCTTAGAAATTTCTTCCACCAGATACTCTAAATCATCTCTCCAGTTCACAGTTCCATAAATCTCTAGAACAGGGGCAAAATGCTACCAGTCTGTTTGCTGAAACATAACAAGAGTCATCTTTGCTCCAGTTCTACCTTATGTTCACCTTTACTTGAAATGGCAATTGAGATTGAATAATTTTTACTTTTTTCTTTAAATTCATTGATTCTTTCTTCGATTCCCTCCATTCTTCTGTTGAACTCATTCACTGAATTTTTTTATTCCCATACTGTAATTTTTCAGTTCTAAAATTTCCATTTGGCTCTTACTTATATTTTATACATCTTTGCTGGAAGTTTGTTATTTTGCTGAGACCTTCTATTTTTCCATTTATTTCAAGTGTATGCATATTTGTTCACTGAAGCATTTTTATAAAGGCAGCTTTAAATTCCTTGTCAGGTAATTCCAACATATGTGCCACCTTGTTGTTGCATCTAGAGATTGTCTTTTGTCATTTCAATTGAGATTTCCCTGGTTCTTTGTATGAAGAGTGACTCACTTGTATTCTGGATACTCTGGGGACTATGACCTATGGGATCTTATTCAAACCTGTTGTTTTAGCAGAATCACTGCCTCACTCATGCCAGCTAGGATGGAAACCCAGCCTCCTCACATACTTTCATGACACTGTGGGGTTGGAAGAATTCATCACCACTGAGCTATGGTGAATGTCCTGACTCCGCATAAGCCTCTGCTGAAACCCTGTCTGGAGCCAGGGCATCTGTTAGAGCTGGAAGAAAATGGAAGACTAGGCTTCCCACTTGATCCTTGCTGATGTAGAAGGAGTCAGACCACTGAATTTTTCATGGCTGTTTGGTTGGAGTGGGACAATTATTACCAAAATGTTTTCTGTCTTGTTAGCCTACTCCTTTTCTTGTCCTTTGGTTTTAGAGAAGCCCTGCTAAAACAACAGATTTGAATAACGTCCCATAACTCATAGTCTAAAAATAGCATATCAATGCCAAAATGAAGATTTTTTTTCCATTCACATCATTGTGATACCTACATAGACCAGCATTAACTATGCATGAATTTCCTCCTTAGAATTTGGCTGAAGAACTGGCACCGCTGTGATGGATATGCTTCTGCCCTAAGCCTTCTCTTGAAGGAATGAGCTCTCTATGCGGAGTACATGGTCACAGTGTACTTAGGAGATGGAGGTGGATTTCTTCACAACTGCCTTTCTATAAGCCCCTTTCTTCAGTCTTTGCCACTCTTAAAGAAGGAAACGCTTTGTATTTCAGGCTGGTTTTTCATAACTGAGGTGAATAGCAAATCTTTTGGTATTTTCATCTACCTGAGGCTTCACACTTTGTCTTGCTGAATAGCTTTGAATTTTTTAGCTTGCAGTTAGCATACATACCTTAATCTTCACAAACATAGATTTCTTAGCATGTTGATATTCATTTAATCATTTTAACAGGAAGTAGTATAGTTAAATATATAGACTCAAAACATAAATCTCTATTAAATATTTAGTTCTAGTTCTTTTTTTTTTTACATTCTGAACTTTGGTTTTCCAATTTATTTCTCTATCACACTATACAAATATCACTGTAATACTTTTGGTGATAGTGTAGAGAGAGAGGGGAAGACATATCACATAGAGAAACTACTCAATTTTAGATCGCTGATTTTGGGGGCAAAATATCATGTGTTTTCCATATATTCTTTATGAGCCAGCTATTGTTTAGAGTATGCATTCTAATATTGTCATCTTGCCATAAAAAACTCTTTCCCATTCTGTCTTCTCTTCAATTGCATCTTTTGCCATTTATCCCAAAGGTCAAGCCACTTTGAAATTGCTGGTTATCTGAATTATGCCATACACTTCGTACCTTTGCATATTGTACAGGCATTTTTTGCTAAAATGTCTTCTCCTGTTTCCTGTGTGTTAAAATGTTCAAGTCAAAGCTGAAATGTTGTTACTCATTGAAGATGCCATTTCATCTTCTCTAAGCAAAGTCAGCCACTTTTCATTTAGACATCAATGTACATTGGTCACACCACTAAGAAAGCAATTTGTTGAACTGTAATCATTTAATTTTTACTGTGTGAAATTCTCATGTATGCTTATCTTTATTGTACAGTCAGTGGCACCATAGTATATGGCCAGTAAATATGATTGAATGAATAAATGAAGACGTGAGGCTATTTTATAGTCACATTAATTAGAAAAATCCATGTCTATAATTTCATTAGATATCCATTGTAAGTTACTAATTAAGCACATTTGTAACAATTATGTGTCATTTGGCATGACTAAAATTAGGCAAAATGGATATTTATTACAGTGTTATTGCTACTCTGCTCCTCATTAAAAAATAGTTGTCAATATTTTTTCCTTTTCCATATCTAGGCCTCTTTGGAACCAATTACAGTATCCAATAATGTTTTTAAAGGATTGAACTAAGACGTTTTAATAAAACAAAGGTCTTTTGTCTTACCATTCCATCTCCGCATTTTGTTCCTGACGCCACCAGGCCAATGTCTGTAGAATCACGGTACAAAAAAATGGTTTTGCATTTGACAGTAGCATTTTGCTGGGGATCCTTAAGGTGATAGGTCTTGTCTTCTCCAAGGAGATAGGAAAGCTCCCCTCCAGTGCAGTAGATCTTTCCACATCTGACATCTCTGAAGGAAAGGGAGAATATTCCAACTTGGAACTAGAAATACAGCTTTTGAGACTAGGCTGGCAGTGAAGCCTCCCAGTCACTCTTTTTCTAGATCCAGGTTTCTCACCAAGTTAAGGAGGCTGGAATGGGCCGAGAAAACCAGTGAGCAAAGTCTTGGCCCTGAGAACTGAGATGAGTCCGTACAAAATGTAAAATAATTGTATTTCTTTTGGATTTCCCTGTGAACCTCACAAATCAATACTGGCTTAAGTTTACAGGGGAATTTTTTTTTTATTAGTAATTTGAATTAGCATGATTTTAATCAGGACACCAAGATTTCCTTATTTCCCTCTTCTCCCGATCTCAGTAAAAAGAGGTTAACAGCTTTGGGGACAGGAGCCATTCTGATTTTGACAAAGTGCTGTAAGAAGGCAAATTACTTTTTTTCCACAGGGCACTTACTTCTCCTCACAGGGAAGAAATCTGTTTTCCTTGTTTTTGCAGTACCCAAATTTATTTCCTTTTGTATTCATCTTGTAGCAGATATCATGACTCTCTGTTGCCTCTGGGGTAAAAAATGGTTTAAAAGTAAAACAAAAGCATGACTATCATGAATCATAAAAGACCTTATTTTTCTAATGTAATTAAACTTTCAGAATCATGTCATAGTGAAGTAGAATGGAATACATTATTTAAAAACCATCCTATTGCCTCAGGAGAATATTTTAGGCTGGAGATATAAAACTGTAGCAAATATACATAACTCATATACTGAGATAGTTAATATTAGACTTAAGATCAACTAATATGACAGGTAATATACAGAGAAATGCTAAGCATTATCTTGGAATAACGCCACAAATGACATTATCTCTGATCTTGACCCAATTCCTACAGGGCAATAACAGAGAAATAGAGGCCATCATCTATGTGAATCCTTCACTGTGATTATCTCTCACCATCATCAAATAATTCAGAGCACTGATCCCTACGAGTGGGACATTTCCCCATGAAGCAGTAGCCTTCTGAGTTCTTGCAAGGAAATCCATTAACTCTGAACTGGTCCTTAGGACATGCAGGCGAGTGGCCAGTGCACATCTCAGGAAAATCACATTCATCTTCTGCTGGTCTGCATATGGACCCTGCTTTTTTTATCTGTTGAGGAAATACAAAGAGACTAAATCCTGGATACATTTAGGTAGGTAAGGTTTAGTAAGTAGACAGAAAGTTGACCCATTCATCTAAAAAAGGTTTTAAGGATGGATCATAGCTTCCTTCTCCATTCCACCAAGAATCATTCTCATTTGTAAATGTGTTGGCACTCATGTAATTTTAGGAACGACAAAATGATGTTTTTGAAATTTGGTATTAGAACAGCCTTAGGGAGAGTTGGGATGTACATCAAATGAAGAAATGGGCAGGTGTTCTCATTTATCTTGTCTTTTCTTTGTTCCAAGGGATCCAGTACACGCCCTGCCTACCCCCTACCCACCTCAAACTGGGAACCCCTGCCTATAACGAGGAAATCTCCAGTCCTAATAAATCAGATTCCTGCATATGAAGTGGAGAAGAATACCCTTGCTTTCATTGCTGGAGGGAACTGCATAGAGATATTCTCTCATCCAGCCATTCAATATGAATTTAATTATGCTGGGTTCTGGATGAATTTGAAGATGCATAAGACATATTTGTTTTCTTTGTGAGTTCACAATAAAGTTGGGTGAAAGAAGTGTCAATAAACCCTCGGGCAGAGCCACTGGGGTTTCTGGTTGTCTTCCTCAGGAACGTTTCTCCACTTACTAGCCACTACCACTTTCCAATCCTGATATAACCCCTTTCCCTTTTAGCTCACCCTTGGGATTTCAACCATCCTCCCAGCTGAGGTTAAACAGATTGGTGATTATTTACAAAGGAGCAAGAATAGAGCTGGTCATGTGACTTCCCTCCTAAAACTCCAATTGCTACTTGATGTTTCTCCACTCCCCAGGCCATAGCACAGCCCAATGCTCAGATGTTGGAGCATCTCACAAGAATCTCTGTTGGGTACTTGCAAGCCTAGCTTCATTCTGGAATTAGTGATGCAGGGCTGTCCAGTGGTTAGAAAACTCTTAGATCCTACACATTCTTAAACTGAAACAAAACAAAACAAAACAAACAAACAAACAAAAACCTTCTCCTGGCACACGACCTTACCTGACAAGATTCACAGCATTCTCCTTCTGCACAAGTAAATCCTGGCTTCAAAACACATGTGTGTGCATCACAGCAAGGATTGGTACACTCCTGGCAATAACCACAAAAGAAATATGAGAAGTTGATATGTGCTTTGACTCCTGTTTGAAGAATTAATTAGTTGTGCTTCTGTGTAATCTGTTACAGTTAAATGCTAATGCATGATTGTTGGCTGTGGTACATACATACAGATAACTGTTTAGAACTGGTGTTTGGGACTTTTACTATTTCTCCTTCTCTTGTGCTGTTTGATACACTACAGATAATGGATTCTTACTGACAGAATTAAAGAGTCCAACATTTACAATCTTCAATTATCCTAACGATCTCCATTTCCTTGAAGGGCCTTACTGCTTCCCTGTACTGAAGTATGATGTGAGACAGTTCAACTGCTGAAGATCTCATTTTACATTTTGCTCAAGCTGCTCATAATTTCAGGCTGACTTTTATTTTTTAATGTATCATTAAATAGCATCAAAATGGTAACCTGTGCCCTATTTTCTCAAACAAAATTAAAACCTCAAAGAAAACAGAGTGTGGCCAGATAAGGTACCTCATGTGTTAGAATGAATCCATGGAACCATTCCAAAGAATGCATATGGACAGGAGGATCAGTTTCCAAAATTAAGAGCCTCTTTACGTTTAACCTGAGACATTTGAAGACATTCTTATAACCTTTGGACAGGTCACTGTCCCCAGTCTGATTATGGAGTCTCTAACTGCTGTCCTACTAGACCTCCTGGTATTGTGCATTATCTAGACTGTAACTACTGAAATTGTGGTCCTTGGGCCAGCAGCATCACTGTAACCTTGCCGCTAGGTAGGTGTGCAGAATCTCAGAACCACTCCATACTTACTGAATCTGAGTTCACATTTTAACAACATCCCCTGGTGATTCATCTGCATTTATTAATTTGAGAGGCAGTTGTATAGAACACATACCTATGTGATAAGCTCTTGAAAGAAATAGCTTCTATGATGGGGAAAGCATATTAAGAATTACTTTAAAATTTGCCTCAAGGGCTTTCCCTAAATGCTCCAGAGACCACAACTATGATAAATACATGAAACATTAGAACGTTTGTGCTCTATTAAGAGTTTTCCAATAACAGGAACTATCCAACTGTGATACAGGGTAGCCTCAAAAGTTAATAAATAAAACTTGACTGAGTAAGAGATTTTGTAGAGCAGACTCTGCATGAGACATCAGACTTAAGGACGCTTATAGGCCCTTGTCACAAGCAGAACCAATTGTATATAAACAAGGAAAGGTGATGCTGCTGATCTCCAGCAAGGTCATTACACATGTTTCATGACTTGATAAGAAGCCTTGGAATGAGGCTGCACCAATAATTTGTTAAAAAATAAAAATAAAAATGGAAAGCAAAAATTTTAAAAGCTTTACAAGGAACACCATGGTTGGTTTGATTAATGGTCACATCCCTACCTAGGTTCTACCTGATCATAAATTTTGCAATTTAAAGATAGCACTGTTTGCAAATACCTGAGGAGGGCCACAGTCACACTCTTCACCCTCATCCAACTTCTTGTTTCCACAAAATTGGAAATCATCGAAATTGCAAGGAAATGGAATGTTGAGCATGCATGTTGGCTTATAATCCTTCAGGTACTGGTGGTATTGGTTTTGGCTGCATTTACTGAATTTCAGTGCAGGAATGCTAGAGATAGAATGAAGTGAAAATAAAGATTAATCCTATCAATGCATAGTGGTGCGGCAGCTATGAGCATTTTATGAAGCATTTAGAAAGAACAAATGTAAATGTTTACTGTTAGAGCAGGGAAGTAACTGGGTTACTTTATTACAGAAAATATCTTCTCAAAACACAGTGAACACATGCTATTTTAGTGAAAATATCTTGGCTATAGATCCTCTAGCAAATCCTTCCTGAAGCCCACGTTATAGACTGATTGTGTATGTTTATTGCTTCCAAATCCTCTTTAATTTGGTCCTCTTGAAATAACCTATATACTTGTTTATCATCTCTACTAGATTATAAGCATCTCAAAGCAATAATTATATCATGTGCAATTTTAAAAAATAAACATTAGTTAACACAGTGCCTGGCACAAAGTGGTTCTCTATAAATTTGTTAAGACAAGCGGTTGATTTAATAATGTACATATCCATAGGAATGTGATATACTTCTTAACCTGAAATTTATCTCCCTTCCATCTTCCTTTCCTTTTGACTTCCTTAACAGTATTATTGACATAATAATTAAATACAGTAGGCCTTTAGAGTCTTGATTACACTAGACTGAGACGGTAAGACTCTGTAAAATATTACTAATTATGTAAATAATAATGTAAACTAAATATTAATTACTGAGTTCTTATTCTATGCCAGTCATCTCATTTGGCTGTGTTAGCCACGTTACTTCATATAATCAATGTGTGCAAGCATTGATCACCAAGAAACTTCTTACTATATATAGTGCTTTATATATACCTGCTCTGAAGGGATTCAAAGATGTGCGAGACTTAGCACCTGACTGCCTGGCAATTTACAGTACAATGGGGAATGCTGGACATGCTTTTATTCTGTAACTATTTATGGAGTATTTAATATGTGTTTGGGACTTTTCTAGTAGAGTGGTGATATAACAGTGACCCAAACAGACAAAACCCTCTAACCTTGTGGGACTAGCTTATATTTCAGCAGAAGAGTAAAGTTATAAATAAGCTGAATGCATGAAACAGAGAATATGCTAGATAGTAATAAGTACTAAGGAGAAGACAAGTGGGAAGTGAAATGCCAGGATATGTGTGTGATCTAGATCAGGTGGCCAGGGAAAACATTGGTGGGAATAACATTTGAATAAAGATGTGAAGGAAGACATTATAGCTTATAGAAAAGATGACAAAACAAAGCATGCAGAGTCTATTTCTCCCCTAATTGCCTTGGTAGTGATTGGTACTAATTGTTCATGGTGTACTTTTGCAATGTGCCCAGAAAGAGTTTTGGGATTTCTCTCATGGTATCACTAGAGAGAGACACTACCAGTTGGCAAGATTTAGCCCCAGAAAGGAAACTCCCATGCCTAGTTATGTAATAGACTTTTTAGGAAATTCCATAGCTTTACAACATATCCTACAATAATGGGTTTTGACTCAAAATCCACTTTTGAAATTTTCT
>NW_012109363.1:3708633-3715169 GCF_000951045.1 Mandrillus leucophaeus | reverse complement strand
TTTCTTTCTTTCTTTCTTTCTTTCTTTCATCCATCTTTCTTTCTTTCTTTTTTTTTTCTTTTTTCTTTTTTTTTGGAGATGGAGTTTTGCTCTTGTATTCCAGGTTGGAGTGCAGTGGCATGATCTCAGCTCACTGCAACCTCCACCTGCTGAATTCAAGCAATTCTCCTCCCAAGTAGCTGGGATTATAGGCATGCACCACCAGCCCGGCTAATTTTGTATTTTTAGTAGAGATGGGGTTTCTCCATCTTGGCCAGGCTGATCTCAAACTCCCAACCTCAGGTGATCCACCCACCTCAGCCTCCCAAAGTGCTGGGATTACAGGCATGAGCCACCACACCCAGCCCACTTCTGAATTATTTAAGTGTATTCTGTGTGTTGTTCGAACCTCACCTTCCATCACTGTCCATCACGCATTTTCCTGAAGGACAGGTGCATGGGAACTCATCATGCTGCATCCCAAGGTTATGCCCCAGTTGATGTGCCATTCTGTTTGCAATTATGTTTGTGTCAGGCAGAAGATCCTGATGAAAAAAGAATTGCATTAGAAATTTTTGAAAGATAGCACACTGTAGTACACAGTGCTTCAAACTAGTGGTTGAAAGACCTGGCTTCTAGCTCCTAGTTAACTGGTACCTATTTAAAAAGGCATGGACTCAGTTACCTCTCTCCCCTGTACCTCAGTTTCCTTAATTATATAAGAAGCCCAAGAAAGTGACTTTTTAAATATCTGTAACTCTAATATTTTGAAATTCTTTCTTTGTGGCATGGTGATAGTCATTGTTAGATTTATAGAAGCTCATTCTTATAAATAGTTAAAAACTGTTAACTAACATTAGTATGATTTTTACCTCTTCAAAATTCATATGTTGAAGGTATAAAACTAACTTCAAGGTGATGACACTAGGAGGTGAAGTCTTTGGAAGGTCATTAAGTCTTGGGGGCAGAGCCCTCATAAGTGGGATTAATGCCCTTATAAAAGAGGCTTGAATGAGATCCCTGCCCCTTCTACCAGGTCAGGACACAGCAAGAAGGTGTCAACTATAAGACAGAGAGGCCTTAACCAGACTCTGAATCTGCCAAGGACTTGATCTTGGATTCTTAGCCTCTGAGAAATAAATTTCTATTGTTTCTTACCTGTTCATTTGTGATATTTCGTTACAGCAGCTAGAATGAACTAAGATAAATATCCTACACAATATAATAAGTAATATTGATTGTCCTCTTTGTACTAGATATCCAAACTCTATACAAACAGAAATGTGAGGTTCTTGTTTTCAGCTTATAGTCTCCCATTGCACAACAATGCTATACAATCTTAAAGAGGAAGTTTCTATTATGAGAAATACTTAAATGTCAGATATATCAAATCCATGGAAGATTTGGTTAACTTGGCTCATAGTTCTATTGTATGCTTTAATTTCTGTCTTAATACAAAATTAATTTCCAAAAAGAGGTGGGCTATCAGATTACTATAAAGCTAATAAAACATACCTAATTTGGTCATCTCATCTTACTCATATGAAGTTTAAAATGTGTCCTGGAGTGATTATAATATCATAATCTAAGTAGCATATATCATAGTCTAAGTAGCATAATCTAACAGCTTGTATCAGATGCAATTGACTCTATGATCCAAAACTTATGTTACTGAAATACCACAGGAAAAGCTATAAGCACAAAATTACTATGTAATAAATAAGTCATGTGGTCATTTAAATAAGTGCTAGCTTTGAGGTCTTTGATCTTAATAACAGACAAAGCATAGCAACAACTAGGCAGCAACGTAAAGGACATAAATAGAAACCTTAGTGTTTTCAAGAATCTCTCAGATGGGGTTACTTGGACAACATTTACTAGAAGCTTAGAGACTTTGGAAAGGATCACATAAAAAAAAAGGAGTCAACAATTTTTAGGTCTTATGCTTTCTAAAAATGAATTGACAGGTCGTCTTGATACGATACAGGAAGTAGTTTATGTACCTTATTATCAGCACAAGAACAATTATCCTCACTTGCCAAATGAACCATCAACTTGTGTGTATGTTATTTGTCCTTATAAGTAGCTACATTTCATATGCAAAAGAGCTTTACTAATCATTGCATGCTGATCTGTGGTATACCATCCGTTTAAACTCTGAACAAAATGAGTTTGCCTTCAACATTTATAATTTTTTAAGGAAACATTTTTTTATTCATTTAATGAAGAAAACATAACAGTCTGTTCATGACATATCGTAGTGAGTATATATGACAAAATGAACACATAATCTCTTTCCATGGAGCCCAGGACATTACAAAAATTTTATTCAAACATTATTAAGTAATATAAATAAAACACAGCCCACCTTAATGATACTGGTCGAATAATAGGGCAGGCACATACCCGCTGGATAAGAAATTCCTTGCACATGTGTGTAAATCCACTTCCCACTATGAAAAAGATGCAAATATACTCTTCAATCTGAGTTAGTAGTTTAACACAAAGATCAAATTGCACTGAACCCCAACAATGCCAATGCTTTTGCATGTGAAAATGCCTTCTTATTTATGGAGTTTTGGAATTGAGGCTGTCCTTAGTTAATATTGAGCTCATCTTTAACCTGTGGTATATTCGAGGCATTAAAAAAGCCAATGCATTTGGGAGGCTGAGGCAGGTGGATTCACGAGGTCAAGAGATCAAGACCATCCTGGCCAGAATGGTGAAACCCCATCTCTACTAAAAATACAAAAATTAGCTGGACATGGTGGTGCACACCTGTAGTCTCAGGTACTTGGGAGGCTGAGGCAGGAGAATCACCTGAACCCGAGAGGGGGAGGTTGCAGTGAACTGAGATTGTGCCACTGCTCTCCAGGACACAGAGCGAGGCTCCATCTCAATTTAAAAAAAAAAAAAAAAAAAAAGCCAGTGCAATCTTAAACTGAAATTGTAGAAAAGTATAAAACAAAAACAAAAAATACAAATCAAAAAATAAAATCAAAATCCCATTTTACTTGACTCTGTCTACTCTGCCCTCAGCCTTGGATAAAACCACTTACAAGACCAGAAATTAATTAACTAATGAAATTTAAAAGTGCTTAGAAGGAAAAACAAAGTAACACAGTGAATGGACTTAATACCATGATTGATTAGCTACAATTGAAAAATGTTAAGACTTTTAATCAACCATAGAAACTCAGGTATGGTTTGATAGCTACAATAAAACACTTAAATGAGTTGTCAGGTAAAATGAGAACTGTTCTTGGATTACTTGAAAAGACAAATGTAGATATTTATATTATAGGAATCCAAATTTGATTTGATTTCAGGGATATTATTTAGAGTTCAACCACTTTCAAAAGAGCCATTAAGGGCTAAAGGGTCACACCTAGAATGTAACAGAACTCAAAGACAAAAAAGGTGGTCAGACTAGATGACCCCTTTCAGTCTAGACCTGTTTTGATTAAGATACACTCCATTTTTTTCTTTATTACTGAAATGTTTCTCTTCCTACATTTTAGGCATCAATATTTGACTATGCTTCTTGGAAAGACAGAATCCTGGTCTTTTTAAACTCTGGGGATATTAAGAAAACCACATATATAGAGGGGAAGCACCAGGACAAGAATAATCTCGAATGTTCTCTCATGGTCACTTGAAATCAAGTAACACATGATAATGCTGTATATACTGTCTTGCCACTTCTACATCTAAGTGAATACAGAAGGACAGATACCCAAGAAACTTAACACATAAGAAGTCCCAAATATGATGCTCAATTGGCTATTTAGTAGCATTTCACCCCATCTCCTTACTTGCAGACATCCTATTGATATGAGAAGCTACTGGTTAGAATAGGAGATGTTCTAAGGTAGTTAAAAGTTTTCTACTTACACCCATTCAAATATTTTTGGGTTTATTTATTAAGTATTTAAAAATACATGTATAAGGAGAGGGCAAAAGAGTTAATCTTGCCCACTCTGAAGTTTATGGCGATGTTTTACTACGCTCCATTCCCCATGATTTTGGGGCATGCTAATGCATGAATATTCAAGTACAAGCCAGGCACAACTATGCCTCTGGAGATATACGCTATGGGCCATCCCAGATATAAAAAACAGGAATTACATTACTTTGGAGGTCTGATTCACTCTCATTAATCTGCCAAAGGACTGAATCTGACTTCCAACTACAGGTATCGGAAGCTTCAGGTTTTTGAGTTCAGACGGAAAGCCAACATCTGAATAATAATAGAAGATTAGCAGGCTGGGCTTGCAGACCTTAGGAGAAATACTGATATTATGGGTATATAAAGTAGGAAAAGTGGGCACTATTCTAATACAGTAGCTTTAAGGGCATCAGAAGAGATGCTAAAAGATGGCATCACTCCAAAGGACTTCTTCCACAATTCAGCGTTCTTTAGGATAACAGGACTGTACTAAATATTAGGTTGTATTACATTCAGTTCCATAATTACTTATTCTTTTCTTCTGGGCTACATACTGTGCTAGGTATCTTGAATAACAAAAATGATAAAAATGGTCCCCTTTTTAAAGAAATTAAAGATTGAGTAGTCTAGACAAAGTCACGCTTTTACTTAGGAATATTAAAGCTCTGACAGGTTTCACTTATCAGATTAGTTGTCTGTTCAATTGTAGAGTAGAGAAGATGGTATTGAAGGGCTGGTCACCAGGCAGGCAGATTTTGATGAGGGGAAATGTTCAGAGAGTGAGGTGCTTTCCCAAAAAGGCAGATTTTGGTAGAATATTGGAATGGTACAACATGGGAGGGTAAGAGGAGTTAGCACTGGATGTTGATAAAAAATGTAAATGGATTCTAAAAGCACTTTGCTTACCTAATGGCATTTTTAAGTCTACCAAGGAATATGAATATATCGGGTTTTTTCTTTTCTAGTATTAATATTAGAAAGACCATTAAATAGCCCACTTGAAAACTTCCTATTTATTTATTTACTGAGACAAGGTCTCACTCTGTCACTCAGGCTGCAGTGCAGTGACACAACCACAGCTCATGTTATCCTTAACCTCCTGGATTCAAGAGATCCTCCAGCCTCAGCCTCCCAAGTAGCTAGGACCACAGGTGCATGCCCCCATGATCAGCTAATTTTTAAATTTTTTGTACAGATAGGGTCTTGCTATGGTGCCTGGGGCTGGCCTTGAACTTCTAGGCTAAAACAATCCTTCTACTTTGGTCTCCTAAAATGTTGGGATTAAAGGTATAAGCCACTGTGCCTCGCTTGGAAATTTTCTGTATAGGTACAAACAACATTTTGTCCCTATGTACTACCCAAAAGTCAACTGCTTAAACAGTTTTTTTTTCTTTTTATTTTTTTTGTTTTCTTTTGTAATAATCCACCAAAGGTGTGCAAGAAAATAGAGCAATCACCAACCTGAGTAATACAACATGATCAAAATCCTTCCTTGTTTTAAGGATCCTTTCTTGCCAAGATGAAAAACGCAATAAGGTAGTTTCTATATTTGAATGTAGTTCTATTTTATCTTCATGTGTCCATATTTCAATGCCAACCAACGTCACATGGATGTTTAAGGTTTTATAAATCTGTTCAAAGAAGAAACCATTTTTCACAAAGTCAGGTTGCTGGAAAGATTCCGCAATATTACTATATTCCTTTATATTTTCCCAAAAACAATAATTTGAACTTGTGAGGTATATAAGTAAACAGTGCAAGCCTCATGTTACAAACTGATATATCAAAATGGGACAGAGTTCATTGCCCAAAATACCTGGTGAATTTTCTGGGCAACAGTGAAATTTAATCAGAAAGATCTGCCTCCTCAAACTATCATAAGTCTTACAGGCACTGTCTCAAGATGTGCTGGAAGAATTTATTAAAGTTCTGAGTTTAGAACTGGCCTAAAAGCATAAGTTCACTAACAGTGGCAGGTGGTGTGACTGCTCCTTATTCACCTTCATACTTTAAGCCAAGGGTTCATTCTGTGACAGGTTAGAAAGTTGGTATTGGTTTTCAAAAACTTACCTGCTGTGTTCGATCTCTATGTTTGATTTCTGTAACTACCTTTTTTTTAATCTGAGAAATGTTACTAGGGATTGCTCTAAGCAGGCAGAAATAGTTGTAGCCTATAAACCTCACACTTATTTCTACCTGTTCTGTAAACACCTGGGTGATAGGTACTTTTATGCCAGGACAAAAGAAGTTGGAGTTTATGCAATTGTTATGGGAATTTTGAGAGAAAGGACTGTGTGTTGTATCAGTTTTATATTCCACAACAGTCAGTACAAGTAGGTTGAAAGACAGTGAATGATAAAGTATCAACACTGAATAAACGGAAATGGAATGATCATTCATACAATGTTACTAGGCAGTGTAACTAGTCAATAAGAAGGGTAATACTTATATCATTCCTGTAACAATAAACTTGTGTTAATATTCTACTTTTCTTAACCTACAAGATATGAATATACTCAATTCCATGTGTCAATAGAGGCCAAAAGGTCAGTTCAAGATGTGTGCTACTGGTTGGAATAGGAGATGTTCTAAGGTAGTTAAAAGTTTT
>NW_012109363.1:3696867-3699342 GCF_000951045.1 Mandrillus leucophaeus | reverse complement strand
CTAATCTTAATATGTGGTAAACTTTAGAAATTAAGTACTACATAGCAATAATTATTTTAACCTGGGATTTTCGGACCCTCTCTATTCATAAGTGGGTTTTACATTTACAAGACTACGCACAAGTGCAAACGGAAATATTATTTGTCATTCTGATTATATTTTCTTCTCATAAGAACAAATCTTATAAAATAAAAGCCATGCTTTATCTGCTAAATTCTTGGATAGTTTTGGATACACACATATGGAAGGTTGTGGGGACTTGAACTGCTCTTTATAGTAGGGAAATAACTATGGAATCTGTAAGTTAAAAGGGGTGAAGACATAATGAAAGTCAAAATAAGAAAGGACCCAGGGAAATAATATGAGTATGGGCTCTGTGAAGGATAATAAAGGGTCAGTAAGAAGGGATACAATGGCCAGGCACACGGGCTTTTAGACTTTGTTACCTTAAATTGTTTGTTTTACAATGTGCTATGTAGCCTCCCAATCTAAACTACAAATCTTCAGTAAAAGTTCAGCAATATGCAACGGTTTTATATGTATGTTTATTTGAAGATTAGAAACCAAGGAGAGAGTTTTAGTCTTGAGTTGGGGTCAATGCCAGGGAAGTGATAAAAGACATAATTGTAAGATAAAAGGAATGGAAGAAAACAGAAGTGATTATGAGATGTAATCATTGCACTCCACACTGTTCCTTCCTCCCTCTTACAAAAAGGCGTGGGGAAAATTTTCAATTTCCACAGACATAAATTGAAATAGTTGGGAGAAGTTCTGCTTCTGCCCACAATGTATGAAGTTAGAAAGAATGTTGCCTCTACCCTGACAAAAAGGACAAGCCAGAGAAATTACAAAATCATATATTTTTTTCTGAGTCCACCTGAGAACTGAGGCAATAGGGCCAACAAGTGTGTCTGAACCTTGGGCAAAGACAGTCTCCTTCAAGGAGAGGTGGTACCAGAACACCTCCCTTGTGGCAGATAATGAGAAAGAAAGATGCTGAGCACTTTATTAATGGGCAGAAATAATTGACCAAATATCATTAATGAATTGCTTAAGGCCAAGTATGGGATAGAAGGAGAATGCAGAGCCCCATGGAGATCCAGACACAGGGATCTCAGGTCCGCACACAGATTGATCTCCATGGGCCTCCGTGGATGCCGACAACCACAGTGGGGCACAGAGAGGGAGTTTCAAGATGGCCTCCCTCAGTGCGGCGGGCCTGAAGAAGGGGAGAGTTGCTGCTTTGCAAAAAATTATAACATCTACTGAACTCTTTCCCCAAGGAACACAAGCCTTAAGCTGCCAAGGGAGCTATAGCAAATTTTCCCCCTAGAACCCAAATCAAAATTTATTACAGCTGAAGAAAAGGAAAACAAAACAAAGCAAATCAAAACAAATATAGCCTTCTACTCCTGGAGGAGAGGTGGGAAACTGTCCTGAACCCAGACCATTCGGGATCTCCTACCAATGGAGAGGAAAATGAACACTGAGAAATACTCAGCCAATGACCCATGGACAGGGCTTCCCTAAGACTGAGGTTAAATCAGGATAATAGAAAGTGCTGTGGGCCCCATAACTAGGCTAGAAGGCACTGAGGAGCAAACAACAGGCCACTATTGAAGAAGGGGTGAGAATGTGAAGGGAGGTGCTGGCTCTCAAAGCCTAAAGTTGAGAATGGAACAGAAATAAGGGGAAAAGCTCTCCAACAATGCAGGACCCGTCCTATGCACAAAGTAACACTAGATGAATATGCAGTTGATAGTTCACTGCAGGTAGCAGTAGCAACAGCAAAACCAGCTCAATTTCTGACCAGATTAATCGACTTCCACATGTTAATGACCTAGCAAAAGAAGAAGTGCACCATTTCAGGCATAAATACTATTTTCTTAGACTCTACTATGTATACTGTCTACCATCCAATAAAACATTAAAGAACATACAAAAGAGCATGAAAAGACAACCCACTGTTGGAGAGAAAAGAGCTGATAAAACTAAACTCATAGATGACCCACATGCTGAAATTGTCTGACAGGAAATTTAAATTAGTTATCAATAATATGTTGAAGGCTCTAATGGAAAAGATGGATGTGGTTTGCAGAATTCTAAGATGGCCCCCAAGGATTCCTGTTCCTGGACACTAACGCACTGTGGAATGACCTCCCTTTCAATGCGGGCAGCACTGTGAGTATGATGAATTTCACTAGTATATTTAGGTTATGATATAGCACAAAGATAAAGGGAGCTTACAGCTTTTCAGATGCAATTAAGGTACCCAAATCAGAGGATTCTGCATTGAATAACAGTGAACTTACTGTGGGTAGACCTAATTTAATCTTTTAAAACAAGTCTAGTAATTTGAAGCAGCAGCATTTCTCCTGGTGGCCCAAAGAAGAAACCTGACATGTTGTGAAAGGGTCCAAGAGAGCACTGTGTGGTAAGAAATTGTCAGGGCCCCCAGTAACTGAGATGGCCCCA
>NW_012109363.1:3692567-3696817 GCF_000951045.1 Mandrillus leucophaeus | reverse complement strand
TCCCTTGTGGCAGATAATGAGAAAGAAAGATGCTGAGCACTTTATTAATGGGCAGAAATAATTGACCAAATATCATTAATGAATTGCTTAAGGCCAAGTATGGGATAGAAGGAGAATGCAGAGCCCCATGGAGATCCAGACACAGGGATCTCAGGTCCGCACACAGATTGATCTCCATGGGCCTCCGTGGATGCCGACAACCACAGTGGGGCACAGAGAGGGAGTTTCAAGATGGCCTCCTTCAGTGCGGCGGGCCTGAAGAAGGGGAGAGTTGCTGCTTTGCAAAAAATTATAACATCTACTGAACTCTTTCCCCAAGGAACACAAGCCTTAAGCTGCCAAGGGAGCTATAGCAAATTTTCCCCCTAGAACCCAAATCAAAATTTATTACAGCTGAAGAAAAGGAAAACAAAACAAAGCAAATCAAAACAAATATAGCCTTCTACTCCTGGAGGAGAGGTGGGAAACTGTCCTGAACCCAGACCATTCGGGATCTCCTACCAATGGAGAGGAAAATGAACACTGAGAAATACTCAGCCAATGACCCATGGACAGGGCTTCCCTAAGACTGAGGTTAAATCAGGATAATAGAAAGTGCTGTGGGCCCCATAACTAGGCTAGAAGGCACTGAGGAGCAAACAACAGGCCACTATTGAAGAAGGGGTGAGAATGTGAAGGGAGGTGCTGGCTCTCAAAGCCTAAAGTTGAGAATGGAACAGAAATAAGGGGAAAAGCTCTCCAACAATGCAGGACCCGTCCTATGCACAAAGTAACACTAGATGAATATGCAGTTGATAGTTCACTGCAGGTAGCAGTAGCAACAGCAAAACCAGCTCAATTTCTGACCAGATTAATCGACTTCCACATGTTAATGACCTAGCAAAAGAAGAAGTGCACCATTTCAGGCATAAATACTATTTTCTTAGACTCTACTATGTATACTGTCTACCATCCAATAAAACATTAAAGAACATACAAAAGAGCATGAAAAGACAACCCACTGTTGGAGAGAAAAGAGCTGATAAAACTAAACTCATAGATGACCCACATGCTGAAATTGTCTGACAGGAAATTTAAATTAGTTATCAATAATATGTTGAAGGCTCTAATGGAAAAGATGGATGTGGTTTGCAGAATTCTAAGATGGCCCCCAAGGATTCCTGTTCCTGGACACTAACGCACTGTGGAATGACCTCCCTTTCAATGCGGGCAGCACTGTGAGTATGATGAATTTCACTAGTATATTTAGGTTATGATATAGCACAAAGATAAAGGGAGCTTACAGCTTTTCAGATGCAATTAAGGTACCCAAATCAGAGGATTCTGCATTGAATAACAGTGAACTTACTGTGGGTAGACCTAATTTAATCTTTTAAAACAAGTCTAGTAATTTGAAGCAGCAGCATTTCTCCTGGTGGCCCAAAGAAGAAACCTGACATGTTGTGAAAGGGTCCAAGAGAGCACTGTGTGGTAAGAAATTGTCAGGGCCCCCAGTAACTGAGATGGCCCCAGCAGACAGCCAGCAAGAATTTGAGGACTTCAATCCTGCAACTGCATGAACTAAATTCTGCCAACAACAACAAGCTGAGATCCCCAGGCCCAATTTCCTCATTCTGAGATCCTGAGCAGAGAACCCAGTTATGCTGTACCCAGATTCCTGCCTACAAAAATTGTGAGATCGTTAATGAGTATTGTTCTAAGGTGCTAGGTTTGTGGTAACTTATTGTGTAATAATAAAAAAAATGAATATATTGAAAAACAAGCTTGAAAAGATGAGGAAATTTCAGCAGAGAGGTGGAAACTATAAAAGAGAGTGGATGAAAATAGCAGAGTACATATATAGTAGTAGACACAAAGAATACCATTGATGAATACATCAGTAGGCTAGACATGGGTAAGGAAAGAATATTGTTGGCCCAACAAAAAGTAGCCAAATGGAAACACAAAGAGTTAAGAGTGAAAACCATATAGGGGAAGGTCCAAAGCTGTGGGAAAATCATAAGATCTAATATTCGTATAATAGAAATACAACAAAGAGAAGAGAGATAAGAAGGCAGAAGAAATATTTGAAGAGATCATGGTCAATAATTTTCAAAAATAGTATAAAACAGCAAATCACAGATCCAAGAAGTTCAGAGAATCCAACACTATAAATACCACACACACACACACACACACACACAGACACACATACACTGATGAGAGTATGCCAAAGGGACACATAGACCAGCTGAAATGTTGCCCAATGGACAAAAGTGAAACAATTTGAGCAACAAAATAAAGTAGTGTTAGGTTGTAACTCAAAGTACAAAATAAATATCCACTGATATAAATAAATTATTAAATACATGTTAATGGAAGAAAAGAGATAAATCTCTTGCGTAGAAAAATTTCAAGCAATTTATGTAGATGCTCCATTGTCAAGGAGGAAGAGCATAATTTACACTTCTTAAGTGTGAGCTGTGCATAGTAACTTTCTTTCAAAGAATATATTACTGTAAAGAAGCATACACTTTCCATATGACCCAGTATTTCTACTTCTTCGTTATTTACCAAAGAAAAATGAAATTTTATAATTGCACATACAACTATACACAAATGTTTAAAGCCATTGTATTTACAATAGCCAAAAACTACAAGCAGATTAAATGTCCCTCAACTGGTGAATTAGTAACCATTGGCCTAGAGGGGCCTTCCTTACAGCTTTTTCCTATGGGGTCTCTTTATCCTAGTAATAGGGCTGAGGTGTCTCAGAATGAGTCAGCAAAAAAAAAAAAAAAATGTGTTGCAATTCACAATTTGTTTTTTTAAAAGGGTTGTATACCTCATTCTAATTTAGACAAATTAAGCATTTTAATATATTTTACTGAAACACTCCACTTTCTATGCCAAACCATGGACAACAAATTATAGCTTAAAAGACTTTTCATTATACAACTTCACAGAGCAGTGATTTAAAGTAGTGCGATTTGGTTTATAGTGATTGATTTTCATATCCTTTGTACATTGCTTCATAAATTTTGTGGTTAGAGACCAAGTTTTGAAACTTATTTCAATATTAAATGCCATTTACATCGAAAATTGAAAATTCAGAGCTGTGGTTTGTTGTTATTATTTTTTCCTGTGGATTTTTGTTATGAGTCTACTTGGTGAATCTTTGTGCTTTGTACTCCCTTAATATCAGGTGACTACAATAGTCTGGCAGAGATCTGTGCTGAAAGGTTCTTTGCATTCATATTATTGGCTTGATTCAAAAACTGTATCAAACCTTACCATGTTGACAAAATTGACCATTCCCCAAATTCGGTTCCTTAGTTTATTGTGAGGATGACTATTCCTGCGATACTGGAAATATAAATATCATATTAATATTCATTAACAATAGGAGTTACATAAAAGCTCAACAAAATACTTCATTCATCATCAGCTATTATAAAGAAAAAAAAATCATTGGTCTAATGAAGAAAGAGAACTCCTTTCATTTAGCTAAACATCAGACAACTTAAATAAGTTTTTGATATGAAATAATTAAATACAGCTCTCCTAAAGACGTGCTTAGGTTTAGTATTACTTCAAGTTTTTCTTTCTAACTTTGTTTCCTTTCCACATTACATTATACTACATTACATTAATTTATTAAACCAACTGATTAGTGTTCTTTAGAGTCCATTTTTTATCATATAGATGAAACAAACCTATTAAAGCTACAAAGCACTCAATATATGGCAAAGAATAGCAACTTTATTAACCCTTCTGTGTCCTTGGTGTTCACAAAGTAAAGAATATGTAATTAAAAAAACCCCACTGGAGCCGGAGATATGTTGAACAGGGACAGGAAAGTGTAGCTACCCCTTCCCTCCAGGAAACAGCTATGAGGGCAAACCAGACTTTCATGTCCCGTCTATTCTGACTTTTGTTCTCTCCTTTTAACTGCATTCCCTTTTTGTACCATTGGGATCTTGTATCAATTATCAATTTAGACTTGATCAAATGTACTTAATAATAACATAAGGTGTACTGTAGGGATAAATGTAAATGGTCAAACTTCTTTCATAATAAAAATAAGAAATTAACTTGTCTTTCCTGAATCTTACAAGTATCTACTTGTTACCCTCCCATTGCTCTCCTGTTACGTTAAATATCAAAATACTGCTAAGATATAGCATTCTTCAATTTTCATCTCCCACCTACTCAACCTACTATACTCTGATTATAACTGCCACTATTCCATTGAAATTATTTTTAAAAAC
>NW_012109363.1:3678818-3687927 GCF_000951045.1 Mandrillus leucophaeus | reverse complement strand
CCTTCTCCTAGTATCTGAGTAAAAATTTTAATAACCTGTTCTTAGTCTTTGATAACACGTATATTATTATTAAGAGCATAGTGTCTCTTAGCACTCTTTTTAAAATTTCTCAGCAACATGATAGTGTAGGCCTATCTGTTTAGTGCTTAGAACTTACAATTTCAATTTAAAATTTTTTTCATATGTTAACTACAGTATCCTCTATTTTTAATGTGTAAAAATGTTATATCTTTTCAATTAAAATGGGTCTTACCTTTTTTTTCTTATTACATTGGCTGGGAATTTCAGTAAAAATGCTAAAAACATCTGGTGACAATGAGCATATGTACCTTATTCCCAATTTTGGAGGAAAACTGCCAGCATTTTATTAATAAGTTTAATGTTTATACTAAACAGGAGTTTGGTAAATATACTTTATTTTCTTCCATTTTTTATATCCTAAGAGTTTTATTATGAATGAGTGTTGAATTATATGTGTGTATACATACACAAATACCTACTCTCTCTCTCTCTCTCTCTCTATATATATATATATTTGAGATTATCAACTTAAAAATATCTATTCATGTCAAAGCAAAGCAATATTCACATCACTGGAGGAAACCATCACTCTCATGTAAACTGTTTATGGATATATCTTGGCTTGGGTTTGCAAATATTTCTTGGACATTTGAAGTTGCATTTATAAGTGAAATTAGCTTATAATTTTACTTTCTCATAAGATCACGTCTAGATTTGTTACCAATATTATCAGTTGTCATAGATTGTTATTGTAATGACTCAAGGAATCACTCTTACAGGTATCTGTATCTTTTTATAAGTTTCCTCCAACGTTGATTCTAGGCTTGGACATATGACTTACTTTGGGTGAGACATGTAAACATGTACAAACAGAAGCTTGAAAGGCTTTTGCACCTTGGAGCCTCTCCTCTCTTTTGATGCTTTGATGCCCAGCTATGATGCAAGAAAGCACAACCAGCTAGGCTGCTGGAGAGACATGGCCAGCTGAAACCCAATACCACGTCCCAGGCAAATAACCGCGGCCATCTTAGACTAGCCAGTCAGTGGAGTCAATAGATTATTGCAGCTGCACGAGTCATTGATTACCCACCAGGTTTTGATTAGTTTATGACACAGTGGTAGATAAATAATACAAAGATTAGAATAACCATATAAAATGTGGGATTTTTTTCCTCTTTTCCTATTCTTTGGAATAGTTTGTAAAAGGTAAGGTTATTTATTACAACAAACTTTGGTAAAACTTGTCACCAAACTAGTCTGAGCCTGGTGTCTTTATTTGTTGATAGGTTGTGGACTACTTATGTAATTTTTCAAGTTTGTTGTAAATATTTTTGGGATTTCCTATTTATTGTTGAGCCAGCTTGATAACATTTAACTACATACTTCTGTTTATACATTTATTGGTACATAGTTCTTCATATATTTTTAATGATGTGTAACCTTAATTTTATTTATAATTATATTTTATTTTCTAACTTTACATATATTTTTATTTTTTTTAATCGGCATTGTTAGAAGCTTGTCTATTTCATTAATGTTTTCAGAGAACTAGTACTTGACTCTGTTGAACTACTCCACTGGACGTTTTTTTGTCTTTTGTTTCCCCTTGTGGTTTTATTGATTTTTCTCATTGTTAAATTACTTTCCTCCTTCTATCTTCTTTGGATTTATACTGTTTTGTTTTCAAATCTCTCTAGTTGGACTCTTAGTCTCTTTATTTTCTTTCTTTTTTCTTAATAAAACTGTTTAAATTGACAAATGTCTAAATACTGGTATGCTACCTGTATCGAGTAAATTTTACTTTAGTGTTTTTTTGTTTTTGGTCAGTTATAAATAGTCCATAATTTCAGATTTAATTTTTTAGACAATTAATATTTGGAAATATATTTTGCTTTAAGTTTCCCAACCAGTTGTCTTTTAATGGTCTAATTAAACAATTTTTGTTATAACTTCTAATTTGGTTGTGGTAAAAAAGAAAAAGTGATCTTATGATATCTCTTTGTTATTTCTATTTATTTTCTTTGTGGCCAGATACCCTGTTAATTTTTTCAAATATGTTATTTGTACATGAAAAATATACATATTCTTTTTAAAAAAATGCAAGGTAGTATATCAATTGGTTAGATCCAACTTACATTTTTGTAGTTCAAATCTTATCAATTTTTGCTGAAGCTATTCCTCTTGACTTAAAATTTTCTGATAGAGAAGAACTAAAAAATACCCTGCTTTCTCTGGCAAGTCTGTTACATTTTTGTTATCTTTTTATACTTTGTTGTTAGGT
Source organism: Mandrillus leucophaeus (assembly GCF_000951045.1). Taxonomy (NCBI): domain Eukaryota; kingdom Metazoa; phylum Chordata; class Mammalia; order Primates; family Cercopithecidae; genus Mandrillus; species Mandrillus leucophaeus. The sequence goes on along the minus strand of NW_012109363.1, from coordinate 3,685,625 downwards.
GTTTTCATATTTTATGTTCTTCTGGTACTCTTTTTCTAATGAATTTTCCAATTTATCTCAAATAACGTTTTAAATCATAAATTATCCTTTACATACTATTAAAATAATAAGATATCTTTTTTGGGGGAAAGATCTACTTTATCTTATTATTTAATGAGATTTTTCAAGTTTCTGAGAAGTTTAGCTATATTTCTTAAAAATGTCATAATATTCTTTTTTTTATATACAGTTTGAGACTTTCTAACTTCTTTTTGTTGTTGTTGTTTTGTTTTGTATTTTGGGAGATGGAGGGAGTCTCGCTCTGTCACCCAGGTTGGAGTGCAGTGGCGTGATTTCAGCTCACTGCAACCTCCACCTCCCAGATTCAAGCAATTCTCCTGCCTCAACCTCCTGAGAACCTGGGATTACAGGCGCGTGCCACCTCGCCCCGCTAATTTTCATATTTTTAGTAGAGACGGGGTTTCACTGTGTTGGTCAGGCTGGTCTTGAACTCCTGACCTCAGATGATCCACCCGCCTCGGCCTCCCAAAGTGCTGGGATTACAGGCATGAGCCACTATGCCTGGTCAAGACTTTCTAACCTCTAACAGGCAGATGTAATTGTTACATTTACTCTAATTTCTGACACATTTGGAATTACTTTCACATATTATTTTATTTTTGTATTTACAATTCTATATGTATGTATGTATAGATGTAATATAGTCATACATTGCTTAACAATGGGAATATATTCTGAGAAATGCATTCTTAGGTGATTTCATCATTGTGCAAACATCATAAAGCATACTTAAACAAACCTAGATGTTATAACCTACTACACATGTATACCATATGGTATAGCCTACTGCTCCTAGGCTACAAACCTATAGGGCAGGTTACTATACTGAATATTGTAGGCAATTGTAACATAATGCTTTTTGTATATGTAAACTTAGAAAAAGTACCAAAAAATGTTATAAATGACAAAAAATAAAAAATAAAAAACTGGTATGCCTCCTGGGGAACTAATTATGAATGGAGCTTACAGGACTGAAGGTTTCTCTGAATGAATCAATGAATGAATCAGTGAGTGAATGTAAAGGCCTAGGACATTACTGTACCTCATGGTGAACTTTATAAACACTGTACACTTGGCTCCACTATATTTATACAAGTATAATTTTATTTCTTTAATAATAAATTAAGCTTGGCTTACTGTAACTTTTTTACTTTATAAACTAAAAATTTTTGAACTTTTGACTTTTTAGACAACAGTTTAAAATACAAACACATTGTACAGCTATACAAAAATATTTTTTCTTATATCTATATTCTGTAATCTTTTTTCTAATTTTTATTTTTTACTTTTTAAATTTTTGTTAAAAACTAAGACAAAAACCACACATATTAGCCTAAACCTACACAAAATCAGGATCACCAATATCATTGTCTTCCACCTCCATAACTTGTCCCCCCGGAAGGTCTTTAGGGGCAATTACATACATATAGCTGCCATCTCCTATGATAACAATGCCTTCTCCTGGAATACCTCCTGAAGGACCCACCTGAGTCTCTGTTACAGTTAACTTTTTAAATATATCAATAAGAATACCCTATAAAATAACAATAAAAAATATAACATAGTGAATACATAAACCAGCAACATAGTTGTTTTTTATTATCAAGTATTGTGTACTATACATAATTGTATGTGCTGTACTTTCATATAACTGGCAATGTGGTAGGTTTGTTTACACCAGCATCACCACAGACACATGAGTGAAACATTGTGCTATAATTTTATGATGGCTACGATGTCACTAGTGTAGGAATTTTTCATTATCATCCAATGGGACCACTTTCATATATGTGGTCTATTGACCAAAACATTGTTATGCGGTGCATGACTATTGGCATATGTGTGCATGTGTGTATTTTCTTTGAGACTTTCTGTTGGATTGGTCTTTTTTTTTTTAAAAAATGTTCAAATCCATCTATCCCCCTCTACTGTTTTGGGATATTTACATTCTAATTGCTAGGTTAATAGTGATTACAATTAAAATTTTAACACCCATACTTTACTTACCAAGTGTAAAATTGTGACTACCTTTACATTCCTAATCTAAAATTCCCATAGAACATTTTAAGTATGATTTCTTTCTCCCAACCTTTATCCTTGCCTGATATTTTAGTACTCAGTTTAAATTTTACAACATTTTACATTAGCTGTTTGAACATATGGTTCTAGAAACTATGTCTTCTGTTGTTTGAAAGGTATGCTCTGTGATTTACTTATAGTCAATCTATCTCTTTCTTATAGTTGATTTTAAAAGATTTTTTCTTTGTCTTTGATATTCAGAAATTTTTCTACAATGTTACCTGATTTGTTTATTCCTTTCCTTCTGGAAGATTCTCAAGAATTGCCTCTCATTTGTCATCTGTCATCCAGTCATTCCCATTCACTCTTTATAAACTTCATATTCTGAATTAATATCTCTTATGTTCTCTTTTACAGTTTCCAACTTATTATTTCTCTGGAGAAATGGTTGTTTCTATAACTCCTCCATTCTCCAATTCACTAATTATTTCTTCACATGCATCTAATCTTCTGTTTAATTTTTCCAAGGGTATATACTTTTTCCTTTTATAAATGTTAAAACAGGTAGTTTTTCAAGTATGCCTGCCCTGTTTTCCAGTCTTTTCTAGTTATTTTAACATCATTTTTATTCATCTTTACATCTTTAATAACTTAAAATATATAATTTAATGTTATAGCATAGTCTGAAATATCGTTGGATGATTTACAGATCCTGGAGAGCTTATTTTCGTTTTCTTTAAGTTGGTTGGCCTCCTTATGTAGTTCATTTTATCTTAGATTATTAAAGAGTCATTTTAGGGAATTTTTGACTTGACATCCAGCAGTTTAGCAGATCTCTAATAAGTTTTTATATTAAAAAGTTTGCTTGGCAATGCTGCATCTGAAGAAATATATAATATCATGTCCCACATCTGTGCATAACGCAAACAGATTTGTTTTTCCATGTGTAACATTTTACCTGCTCATGGCTACAGGCAGACAGAAAATTTCCTTTATTTCTTGCAGTTTCTGTGGAGTGTTTCTAGTTCCCTTTTCTGAGACGGGCAGCCCTTTATGACTCTGAGAATGATGCAGAGGTCTCATTTCCAAATTTCAGTATTTTGCTTCTCAGGGGTTTAATTTCTTAATTGCCTCTTTTTGCATTCTATATATCGGGATCACCAAGCCTTTAAATTTTACTTCCTGTTCTGATAGAGATTTTCTTCTTCGTTTTTAGTACTTGTAGATTTTCCACTTTTTCTTTCGAGCTTAACAATAGGTTGCTAAAATGTTTTCAATTTTTTGTATGTCGTTCATCATTTCCATACATTCTTAATGGGGACAGGTGTTCTATTTTGGATCAGTCTGCTGTTGTGGCAAAGGACCCCATAGTCTCTTATGTACATCTGCTTTGGAAAACTAAAAATAGGACTTTGAGCCTAGAATGGAACTCTGATTAGAATACCTTTTTCTCTATGCTAGAATCATAACTACAAGTTCTACAAGGAAGAATAAAGAGAGATATGTTCAGCTGAAAACTTACCACAGTATCATCAGCAACAATGAACAATTCAATGTACTTTTCATTATGGATAGCCTGTAAATTTAGGGAAAATCCAGTTGAAGTATATTTAACACTTTTTATCTTAACCCTTTAAGTTGGAAAAAAAAAACTAATGTTTTCAAGATAAGAAATGTTAATATTATTGATACAAAATGGGGAGGCACATGAATATGTAAAAATTATATAAATTTATCTAAATGAGATCTACTATATGATTAAACATGGGGTCCTATATATCGGATTGTAGTATTTCCTATTTGTTCTTTTTATCTTTTCTTTTTTTAAAAAAAATTATTTTATTTTTAAATTTCCAGGCTACATGTGCAGGATGTGTGGGTTTGTTACGTAGGTAAATGTGTGCCATCGTGGTTTGCAGCACCTATCAACCCATCACTTGGTATTAAGTCTAGCATGAATTAGCTCTTTTTCCTAATGCTTTGTTTAGGTTTTCAGGTCAAATAAGAGTTGTAAAGAATCATAAACTCATACTTTAACGTTTAGGTTTTGTTTTCTTCATTTACTGAGTCAATGCTTCATTAGTAAGCTTGTGTGAAAAACATCCATCTGTACCTGACAGTTAAAACATAGGATGAAGTAATAGGACTGACTGCATTTCTTGTACTCCTTCCCCTGCCTCCCAACTTTCTAATTTTCAGTAGTCTCAATTCCAAGTAAACATGTATAAGTTTTGCTAATTATGGATCTTTTATTTTTTATTTGTATATATTTATTTATTTTTCTTTTGAGACAGGGTCTCACTCTGTCGCCCAGACTGGAGTGCAGTGGCAAGATCTTAGCTCACCGCAGCCTCCACCTCCTGAGTTCAAGTCATTCTTCTGCCTCAGCCTCCCAAGTAACTGGGATTATAGGCACACGCCACTACTGCCCGGCTAATTTTTTGTATTTTTAGTAGACACGGGGTTTCACCATGTTGGCCAGGCTGGTCTCAAACTCTGATCTCAAATGATCCACCTGCCTCAGCCTCCCAAGGTGTTGTGATTATAGGCATGAAGCATGAGCCACCATGCCTGGCTGATCTTTTATGTCTATAAAACACCAACACTAGGAGATTCTTCTAAGTGTTCAGTTTTCAGTATGCATGCACCGAGGTATGTACACATTCTCTGAGGACAAACCAGAGGTTTGTTCAAAGATTTGGCTAAATCATTTTTCTATGGACTAAGTAATCATTTATTTGTTGATTTATTCAATCAAGAAACATCCATTAGGCATATAGTATGTTTCAGACACTATATGAATCAAGGACATATGAAAAAGAAAAACAATGTAGTTTACAGGCTAACATCCACGGGAATTTAAGGAGATATAGATTAGTTGTGTAGAAAAACCTAAAGCTCCAAGGACTATGTTTATACAACCATCCCACCGAAAACTGAACTTGTTTTATCCTAAATTGTCCTTAACCATTAAAATATTTGGATGATAAAAAGGGCTGAACATAGCTTGCCATCAATAATTCTGCAAAAAATGTCAGGGAAGACAAGGAAAGATAATATCTCTAGATTATGTTTTAGGACATTGAAAATTCCATTATTTCCAACTACTCATAGCCCCAGTGCTATCAATCTATACGTAGGATTGTAGAATCATCCTTTGTTGAAACTCATGAAACAAACAGATTTACTCTATGAAAATAAACTTTTTACATAGATAACTGAACCAAAAGTTTTCAAATTTCAAATATCAGATAAAGTGCCAGACTCAAAGTAACACATACATTTCACTAGCTAGACTCATGCTTTCTCCCTAGACATCATCAAGAAAATAAAAGGTGTTTCATTTGGGGTAAAGATGACTTAATAATACTCACTTTCATTTTGGGGTCTCCTTCAGATTCAGTATCGCCTGGAACAGTTTTCCTGGTAAAATTAAGCTCTGTACAGGAATAATTAGCAACATACGGCACCCTCGGGTTATATTTGAACACCAAATGTTCTCCCTCATCTGAGTATTTCACTGGTTCAATGAGGTATCTTTGGTCATTTACTCTGAAGAATCCCCTGTAGAAATTGGGAACACAATGTATATTCAAGGTCTATAGTTACTCTATTTCATTGCACTGACTTTGTCTTTTCAAGAAAGAGAAACTACAAAGCCAGCGCCTCATGAACATGTAGGAGGGTGCTTTCAGTGGTAAGGAAATGTGATGATATGTAGCCTTTGACTGAATCAATACTTTTTTCTAAGAGTCAACTTACTAGATTTTCAGAAGTTGCACAGCCTAATATCTGCTTTGAGTACAGGTAGGGTAGCAAGTCCCACTGGTGGTTGTGGACCGCTGTCAAGTCTTATGACTTATTGCAAAAATTATGTGAGTTTCTATGTCTATCACGACGTGGAATATATATAAAAGTAAATATATGAAAGTAAAAATACTAATATGTGGTAATTGTGTCATTAAAGGGGTTCTCATTCTTGAAAATACTAAGAACTAGTCAAGTAAATTTCCCATAATTAAAGACAAAACTTCCTCGTTCTTCTACTCTTTACCTCTCCACATCATGCTTCTTTGTCCATGAGCCTATGATCTGTAGAGAACTATAGGCCTTACTTCTGAATTTTTACTTTCAAGAGGCTGCAAACACAGCTTGATTTAGTAAAAACTAAATGAGTCAAGCCTCATGGCATAATGGGAATTCACAAAACTAGTATTCGAAAGTCCTGGGTTTTGGACTCAATCTTACCACTAGCAAATGAAATATTCAGGAGAAAGTTTCTAATTTCAGTCAGTATCCTGATCAATAAAATGAGAGGCCAGACTAAATGATTTTCAGTAATCTTCCAAATATGAATCCCTTATTCATATACTGCAAAGCATGTCTCATTCAGGACTATGCATTAGACATCTGTTTGTCAAAACTTAAATCATAGGCTAGAGCTGAAACTGCTAAAAGTGCACAGCAACTTTCTTCTTATTCATTTTTCTGTATACCAGGAGTGATAAAAGAAAATCAACGAAGTTAATTTCTTTGAAAATCCATAGGAAAACTCATAAAGGAAAACAAAAGATATTCTGCCTTACCTTAGACCATTACACGTACTGATACTGGCAGCTGAATCATATTCATGTACTATGGATCCTTGGTAAAAACAGTGATCCTAAAATAGAAGAAGACTCTATTACTATATATATAAATATTGATATTATATAGATATTAATATCT
>NW_012109363.1:3675485-3677818 GCF_000951045.1 Mandrillus leucophaeus | reverse complement strand
ACTGTTGCTTTAAATAGAGGAAATACTTTTTTAAATGTATAGTTTTGGTAAAAGTAATGTTCTTGGAAGGTTACAGAGGACCTCTTTGCAAAAAAGCAACGGGGGTATAAAAATAAAATCTATATCTAGATTTTATTAAAATTAATGGAATTATATTAATAATAAATGAACAAAAAGTCATTTGAGGATTGAAGAAAAGACCTCAATATTGGTGCATCAGAAAAACTGGGTAAAGGGGTGAGAATCACAAAAGGATCAATGAATGGAGATTTTAAACTTGTTTCATAGCTTCAGATTTTATTCATGTAGCTTGATCACAGCCTCATAAGGTGCCTTATATTTTTGGTGTCCTGCTTTACCCTCTCCCAGACTTAACACCATATTGAGTGTATAGAAATCAGTTTAGGAAAAGAAAAGATATATTAGCAGTCAATGATTTGCTTGTTACGCAGTAAGAGGTTAAGGTCCACACCATCGTATTTTTATACTATAATTTTTCGGTGAGAGTAATCAATTCAGAACTTATTTCTGATGTAGTACTTTCTGGAGCAGCTTGTACAGATAGAACAGGGTTTCAAAATCACATCAGGAAATACTACTTTTAGAGAAGAGACACAGGAAAGTTCCATAAGATACCATGATCTGAAGATGCCTGGTGAACGCTTCTCCTTTCATGGAGTAGAATGTTTCACTGTAATTGGAGCCTAGGAACTCCCTGAAAAAGAGGGCAGACAGGTGGTGAGACTTGTTCATTCTAAAAATCTGACAGATACAACCAATAATGTGATGGAGAAGTGTCCAGTTTGCTTCCACATCTCAGCAAGATCCTCTTCTGCTAAAAATAGTAAAGCAAAATCAAGCCCACTCATATGAAAAGCCTTTCTAACTAAATACAATGGTTCATAAAGACTGTAGAAAAACTAGAAAATAGATTCTGGCAGTTTTAGCAAACCAGTATTTTTTAAAAAGCTTGGCGAAAATGTTATCTAAGTAAAAACCTGAGACCAAAATTAATGCAAAATACATGCATTAATATATGTGATGAAAATGTCTTATATTCATCACATCATAAGATATATGTGGTGAATATGTCTTAATACATAGTAACCTAACAGCTACATATTTAGGTAAACGCAATATGTACTAATTATAACAAATTCACACTAGCCATGCTGTATTTGGAACTGAGCCCAATCTCTCTCCCCCATGGCAAGACCTTACCGTTGCAGTTGTCTCTATATCTATAGTGATGGGCCTGAATAAAGCCTGCCTTATGGTGCTTTAGCAACTGTCACTGAATAATTTTTTCTTTAACATCTTTTTGGACTATCCACGGCCACTTCTTGATCCCAATTTGAACATAAGAAACTTGTAGAAGTTCTTCTAAACTCAGTGCAAAACATACTTCCTGACGCCATCAAGCAGATTTTGAGATCCCTTCCTAAGGTGTATTTCACACTTCCAAAGGTGTTCGTTTTCATGTCTGCCACATTTTTATTATTTTTTTTTAGAGGTCACCAAACCTTTTCTGTACAGGTGAAGATAATAAGCATTTGAAGCGGCCGGGCGTGGTGGCTCACGCCTGTAATCCCACCACTTTGGGAGGCTGAGGTGGGTGGATCATGAGGTCAGGAGATTGAGACCATCCTGGCCGACGTGGTGACACCTGGTCTCTACTACAAATACAAAAATTATCTGGGTGTGGTGCATGCCTTTAATACCAGCTACTGGGGAGGCTGAGGCAGGAGAATCAATCACTTGAACCAGGGAGTTGGAGGTTGCAGTGAGCCAAGATCGCACCACTGCATTCCAGCCTGGCAACCGAGTGAGACTCCGTCTCAAAAATAAATAAATAAATAAAAATAAAATAAAAATAATAAAGATTTTTAAAAATACACATTCAAGGCTACATGGGCCACATACATGGCTGCTATTACATGTTCTTTGTCTGATTTTATTTTTTGTTATTGTTGCTGTTGTTTATACTCCAGATATTCCAAATTTAAGCATTACTCTTAGATTAAGGGATATGCATACATACAAAACATGTCCAATTTGTTGTACCAATTATCATTTGTTCACCCCTGGTGTATTTCAGGTCAGTCTTCAAGGTTACCTGTGAACTACCTTAGGAAAGGGACTTTTTCATTTTTATTTATTTGTGTCTCCTGGTTTCTAAGGTAGTATTTGGAATGCTAGGAGTGGTCAAAAAATGCTGAACTAATGTTTAAAATGAACTAAATATAGCATTTCACTACTGCTATGGCTGAATAAGCTACTATCAGACAGACATTCTGTATATAGTTATTTAGTTCTGGATAACATATAAAAAG
>NW_012109363.1:3644969-3675435 GCF_000951045.1 Mandrillus leucophaeus | reverse complement strand
ATGTCTTAATACATAGTAACCTAACAGCTACATATTTAGGTAAACGCAATATGTACTAATTATAACAAATTCACACTAGCCATGCTGTATTTGGAACTGAGCCCAATCTCTCTCCCCCATGGCAAGACCTTACCGTTGCAGTTGTCTCTATATCTATAGTGATGGGCCTGAATAAAGCCTGCCTTATGGTGCTTTAGCAACTGTCACTGAATAATTTTTTCTTTAACATCTTTTTGGACTATCCACGGCCACTTCTTGATCCCAATTTGAACATAAGAAACTTGTAGAAGTTCTTCTAAACTCAGTGCAAAACATACTTCCTGACGCCATCAAGCAGATTTTGAGATCCCTTCCTAAGGTGTATTTCACACTTCCAAAGGTGTTCGTTTTCATGTCTGCCACATTTTTATTATTTTTTTTTAGAGGTCACCAAACCTTTTCTGTACAGGTGAAGATAATAAGCATTTGAAGCGGCCGGGCGTGGTGGCTCACGCCTGTAATCCCACCACTTTGGGAGGCTGAGGTGGGTGGATCATGAGGTCAGGAGATTGAGACCATCCTGGCCGACGTGGTGACACCTGGTCTCTACTACAAATACAAAAATTATCTGGGTGTGGTGCATGCCTTTAATACCAGCTACTGGGGAGGCTGAGGCAGGAGAATCAATCACTTGAACCAGGGAGTTGGAGGTTGCAGTGAGCCAAGATCGCACCACTGCATTCCAGCCTGGCAACCGAGTGAGACTCCGTCTCAAAAATAAATAAATAAATAAAAATAAAATAAAAATAATAAAGATTTTTAAAAATACACATTCAAGGCTACATGGGCCACATACATGGCTGCTATTACATGTTCTTTGTCTGATTTTATTTTTTGTTATTGTTGCTGTTGTTTATACTCCAGATATTCCAAATTTAAGCATTACTCTTAGATTAAGGGATATGCATACATACAAAACATGTCCAATTTGTTGTACCAATTATCATTTGTTCACCCCTGGTGTATTTCAGGTCAGTCTTCAAGGTTACCTGTGAACTACCTTAGGAAAGGGACTTTTTCATTTTTATTTATTTGTGTCTCCTGGTTTCTAAGGTAGTATTTGGAATACTAGGAGTGGTCAAAAAATGCTGAACTAATGTTTAAAATGAACTAAATATAGCATTTCACTACTGCTATGGCTGAATAAGCTACTATCAGACAGACATTCTGTATATAGTTATTTAGTTCTGGATAACATATAAAAAGCAAGTACCTAAAGGGTCTAGGTATGGAGCAAAAACAGCATCCTCCAGGAAAGGGAGGGAGGCACAGGGAAGAAGGCACAGCATGAGATGAAGTTTCCAGTTTTACAGCATTTAGCCTGAGGTCAGGCTGAAGTCTGCCTCATAGAGGATGGATAAAACTCTGCTAGAAAACCACAGTTGTTCTGATTTGAAAAGCCATATAATGGAGTTTAGAATGTACACAGTAATCACGGGAAAAAAAATGAGAGAGTGGGGAGAATCCTCAGTTCTGTAAACAAACTCAGTTCAGTTTGAAATTCAGAATTTTCCCTGAACTATGACCTGTGAGGGATAGACTAAAAGTAGCCACGCTAAGAATAAAATAACTGAGCTAAAATTTGAGCTGCCACCCAGAAGACAGAATTTGCAGTTTAAGCCCAATAAAGTTAATCTCCAAATACAATGAAAATATGAGAACTCTTTAGCAGAACATAACAGAATTCAGAGCCCGTTTCACATAATATTCAAATTGTTCAGTTCATAATTCAAATTTATACAATGAAGAAACATAAAACATTGAACTATTGTCAAGAGAAAAGATGATCAGCAGAGACTTATCTCAAGTTAACCTAGAACTTGAAATTATAGATAAGACTTTTAAAGCAGCTACTATAACTATGCTCAGCAAAGTAAAAGAAAGTTATTTGCAAAGCATGCAAAAATGTAGAACTGTGGAAGATAAATGGAAGTTATATTTTTAAAAAACAAATTGAAAATGTTATAACTAAAACCTACTTAGATAAAAGTTTTACTTGATATCCTTCAAATGAGAACAAAACTGATAAAAGAAAGAGCTGACAGACTCAATGAGAGTTCAATAGAAATTATGTAATCCGAAAAAGAGACAGAACAGAAGTAGAGCTTCAGAGTCAAGTAGATTATATCAAAGGACTAATATACTGATAAGTGGAGTGCTAGAAAGTGGAGAAAGGGTGTAATAGAAAAAAATGGAAAAGTAGTAGCAAAAAATGAACCCAATTTGGAGAAAGACATGAATTGTAATTTCAAGAAGTTCAGCAAACATCAAACAGCATTTATATGAAGAAAGTCACTCCTTTGCACATCACTGTCAGATTGCAGCATATCAGAAATAAAGACAAAATCTTGAAACCAGCAAGAGAAAGACAACACGTCTTTCTGGGGAAATTTATACGACTGGGGAACAGAAATTTATACAACTATTAACATTGCATTAGAGATCATGTGAGCCAGAAGAGAGGAGAACATCATCAGTCATCATCTTTTCTTAAAAAATACAGAAAATGGACCAGGTGCAGTGGCTCACCCCTGTAATCCCAGCACTTTGGGAGGCCGAGGTGGGTGGATCATGAGTCAGGAGATCAAGACCATCCTGGCTAACATGGTGAAACCCTGTCTCCACTAAAAATATGGAGCTTGCAATGAGCCAAGATCGCACCACTGCACTCCAGCCTGGGTGACAGAGCAAGACTCTGTCGCAAAAAAAAAAAAAAAAAAAGAAAAGAAAAAAGAAAATTGGTGAACCCAGAATTTATATGCAGCAAAATGCAGCAAAAAATAGCCTTCAAGAAGGAAGACTAAATAGACTTGCAGATAAAAGAAAACTGAAGTAAATTTTTGCCACAGATCTATACTAGAAAAGTTGGTAAAAGTTCTTTAGTTTGAATGAAATTGTAACACATGAAAAACTGAACCTCTAACAAAAGGGAGAGATAAGAAATGATAAATAAATGAATAAACTAAAACATTATATTTTCACATAAGATACATATAAATGTTTAAAGTCAAAATTATAGTTATGCATCATGGGATTAATAATCTATATAAATATATAAATATATGTATATGGCAAATTTGCACAAATAAGTAGTATCTGTAAGTGAACTTACTGCAATGTTTTTACATTTTACGTACAATGACATGGTATTAACTATAAATAATAACTTAATTAATTGTAAATATATGCTGCAATTTCTAAAATGAAAATTAAATCTAATGTAGAGAGTCATTGTTACAAATTTAACAGATTAATAAGAAGCCAGTAGGGAAAGTGAAAAATAAAGTAAGCCAAAGATCAAAGGAAAAAGGATAGTAACAGAGGAGATAAACAGAAATGAAATAATTCCAACCATACGAATCATAACATTTAATGTAATGTTAATAGGAATGGTAACATTAACATTAAATGTTAACCTACTAAAAAAGAATAGGCCGGGCACGATGGCTCACACCTGTAATCCCAGCACTTTGGGAGGCTGAGGTGGGCGGATCATGAGGTCAGGAGATCGAGACCATCCTGGCTAACACGGTGAAACCCCGTCTCTACTGAAAATACAAAAAAAAAAAAAAATTAGCCGGGCATGGTGGCACGTGCCTGTAGTCCCAGCTACTCGGGAGGCTGAGGCAGGAGAATCGCTTGAACCTGGGAGACGGAGGTTCCCTCTGGGAACCGAGTGCAGTGAGCTGAGATTGCGCCACTGCACTCCAGCCAGGGTGACAGAGCAAGACTCTGTCTCAAAACAAACAAACAAACAAAAACAAGCAAACAAACAAACAAAAAGAATAACATTAACATTCAATGTTAATGTTAACATTCCTATTGGAAATCAGAGATTATTAGAATGCATTAAAAATCAGGACCAAACTAATTTCCATCTTACAAAAGACACATTTTAAATGTAAAGACACAGATATGTTGAAAGGAAATGAATAAAAGAGTAGTATCTTATTTATATAATAAACATAAGAAGGCTGGAATAGCTGTGTTAATATCAGATAACAAACTGCAAAATACACAAATGATTGGCCCAAAGATACGTTTCAAAAAATCAAACAAATCCAAACATTGGCAATTACATAACATACTCTAAAATGATTCATGACTCAAAGAAGAAATCCCAGAAGAAATAAGAAGATATTTTGAAATGAATAATAAAAAAAATCAAGACTTTTGAGATGTATCTAAATGAAGACTTGAGAAAAATGCTGTGACTTCAATATTTTAAATACTTAGAAAATATTAAACATTTCTATAACCAGAGAAAAATAAACACCCAATAAGAAGAAAAAAGAAAATTATACAAATGATAAAGGAGATCAGTGAAATAAATAGACAACCAATTACAATTATTCACAAAGCTAAAGAAAAGATCAGGCCAGGCATGATGGCTCACTCTCATAATCCTGGCACTTTGGGAGGCCAAGGCAGAATTGCTTGAGCCCTGGAGTTCGAGACCAGTCTGGGCAATGTGGTGAAAACCCATCTTTACATAAAGGGTTTTAAAAAACAAACCAGGCGTGGTGGCACATGCCCATGTCTCAGCTACTCAGGAGGATGAGGTGGGAGGATGCCTAGAGACTGGGAGGTTGAGGCTGCAACAGCCGTGATTGCACCACTGCACTCCAGCCTGGGAAACACAGTAGGACTCCGTCTCAAAAACAAAAAATAAAAATAAAAATAACTAACTAAATAAAAGGTCAACAATTGATAGTCCCTTCTAGATTGGTAATATAAGAAGAAAAACCCAAATTACCAATGTTAGAAATTTTAAAAAGAGTTATCACTCAATAAATTATTACTTTTTAAAATAATTATAATATTATAAAACACTTTATGCCAAATATGGGGCAACTTAACTGAAATAGACATTTTTCTTGAAAACTGTAATTTAAAACTGATACATAATAGAATAGAAACTTTGACTAACCCCTTATCAATACATTTGAATTTGTTATAAAACCTCTTTCCTACACATACACACAAATATGCTCAAGGCACATATAGTTTCACTTGTAAATTCTATCAAACACTTTGAATATAAATAACATCTTTTAGAAAATATAGGAGAAAATATTTCCCAACTCAGGATCCCAACATAATCTATTATCAAAATTTGATAAATCTATCATAAAAACTAAAATTTTAGTTTTTTTGGGAATAGCCATCAGTAACATAATTTAAAAAACCCTTACGATATTGACAAATTTAATGCAGTAATTTACTGTAAAATAATATATAATGTATAATGATCAAAAATGGATTCAGACAGAATACTTGCAGCAAACTTTTCAAGGAACTTTCTTAATCTGATAAATAAACAGCAAATCTACAGGTACTGTCGTATTAATCATTTAATACTGAATACTTTCCCTTTAAGATCAGGAAAAGTGTAAGGTTGCCCTCACTCCTTCTAGTAAAATTGTAATGAAGGTCCTAGCTATTGTCATAAAATAAAGTATAGAAATAAAATAAATAATAATCAGAGAGGAAGATAAAAATATCAGTATTTTCAGATGACAAGATGGTAAATTTCCTAGATTTCTAAGTACTCTCTATAAAACAATCAATAAATTCATTTACTAATGCTTCTCAAACCCAAAGCCTAAATAAAATAATCCATTTTGCTTTTCTATTATAGATGCAAATCATAGAAAAATGAAATAATAAAAAAATTCAGCTTATATAACGACCAAAACTAGTAAATATATGGAAATAAATTTAACAAGACGGGTGAGAGCTCCACATTGTAAACTTTAAAACATGTTGATCAACATTAAAGAAGACGAGTTATAAGGTAAATACTCAACACTATTGAGATGTTAGTTCTCTCCAAACTTATCTATAGATTCAATACGTTAAAATGAAATTCAATAAAATTCCAGCAGGCCTTTTAATAGAAATTGCCAAGGTGATTCTAAATTTTGTAAGGAAATGCAAAGGACCTAGAATAAATAAACAATTCTGATTAGAAGAGTTACACATTGTGCCTTTAAGGTATACTAAAAAACTGCAGTAATCAAGGTAGTTTGGCCATGACTTACAGACTGTACATAGATCAATAAGATAGAATAGAAAGCCGATAAACAGTCATTTGATTTTGGCCAAAGGTGCCAAAGTAATCCAATAGCACCAGAAAGACAATTCATCAAAATGGACTGGAATAATTGGCTGTAAATATGGAAAAACAAGAATATCGACTTCTCCAGCAAATCACACCCACACATACACACATACACACACACACACACACACTCACACGTATATGCACATACACAAATTTAAGGTCATAACAGACCAAAACTAAAAGCTAAAGTTATGAAGAGCTTAGAAGCAAACATACAATATCTTTGTGATTTGCAGTTAGGCAATGTTTCTTAGGTCCTAGAAAGTGATGAACATAAAGAAAGAAACTGATAAATTGAAATTTATTTAAAATTATAACTTTTTACTTGTTAAAAGACACAATTTAAAAAAAAATGAATTAAAAGGTCACAGACAGGAACAAAGCATAACAAGAACTATATTTGACTAAGGACTGGTCTCCAAATTATATGGTGGCTCATGCCTGTAATCCTATCACTATGGGAGACCAAGGTGGGTGAATCGCCTGAGCTCAGGAGTTCAAGACCAGACTGGCCAACACGGTGAAACCCCATCTCTACTAAAATACAAAAAATTTGCCGGACATTGTGGCGGATGCCTGTTGTCCCAGCTACTGGGGAGGCTGAGGTACGAGAATCACTTGAGTCCAGGAGGCAGAGGTTGCAGTGAGCCAAGATCACGCCACTCTACTCTAGCCTGGATGACAGAGCAAGAAAAAAAAAATCTCCTCCAACTCAATAATAGCAGTACAAATAACCCAATAAAAAAGGATAAATATTTAAAGGTAAAAAATATATAAAAATGATAAAATAAGCACATACATGAGTTTTCAACAGGAAACAGAACATTTAATAAAAATTAAATATTACAACTAACCAACTACTATAGCTAAAATTTTTTTAAGTGACAATATAAAATGATGAAGAATACATACAGCAGCTAGTATTGTCATACGTTGCTGGTAGTTACTAAAATTTTACAAACACCTTGGAAAAGAATCTGTCAGATTTCTATGAAACTAAACATATACATATCCTGTGACTCAGGAGTATCACTCCTTGGTGTTCACCAAAGAGAAATGAAAACATATGTTTGTAAAAAGGCTGTGCATGAATGCTCATAGAAGTTTTACTAATGATAGCCAAACACTGAAAACAGCCCACATGTCTATCAATAGGAGAATGGATGAATGAACTGCATTATGTTTATTCAACAGAATACTACCAGAAAATAAAGCAAACTTTTTATAAATGCAGCAACGTGAATGAATCTCAGTATCAGTATGCTAAAATTTAAAAGTCTTACACAAAAGAGTACATGTAGTATGATTCTCATTTTAAAACTTTTCAGAATGGACAAAAGTAATCCATGGCAAAAAAAAACTTCCAAGGACAGATTTTGAGAGGAGGTGGCTAAGAAGAAGCGTGAAGAACTTTTCTGGGTGATAGTTCTGTATTTTTATAGGAGTTTTATAGGTATGGGCATTTGCCAGAACTCAATGGATGGACCCAGCAATTCCACTTCTGGGTGTTTATGTAAAAGATTTGGAATCACTATGTGGAAAAGATGTCTCCTCCCCATGTTCATTGCAACAATATTCACAATAGCCAAATTATGGAATCAACCATCAGCAGATGAATAGATAAAGAGAATATGGTAAAGATACACAATGGAATGATGTTCAGCCTTAAAATAGAAGAAAATTCTGTCATTTATGACAACATGTATGGAATTGGAGAACATTATGCCAAATGAAAAAAGCCAGGCAACGGAAGACAAATACTGCATTATCTCGTTGATATGTGGAATCTAGAAAAATTGAACTCATAGAAGCAGAGAGTAAAATGGCGGCTACCAGTGACTGGAGCTGTAGGAAAAAGGGGGAGATGATGGTCAAAGGGTACAAAGCCCAAGTTACATGGGATGAATAAGTTAGTTTGTGTTTTATTGAGATCCATTGCATAGCACGATGAATTTACTTAATAATAGTGTGTTTTACGATACAAAATCTTATTGAGTAAATTTCAAATGTTTTCACCACAAAAAAAATAAGTATTTGAGGTGATAGATATGTTAATTAGCTTGATTTAATTATTTCACATTGTATTCATTAATCATAACATCACTTTGGCCACATAAATATATACAATCATAGTCTGTCAAATTACAATAAATGAATACATGCATGCATACATACCTACATAAAATTCAACAAATATGTAGATGCACATTTAAGATTTATGCATTTCATTTTATGAAAATGTTACACAAATAAAAAATTAATTGTAAACCTATATATTAGGCTGGGTGGAGTGGCACACGCCTGTAATCCTAGCACTTTGAGGGCCAAGGCAGGAGGATTGCTTGAACCAAAGAGTTTCAGACCAGCCTGGATAACATGGTGAAATGCCATCTCTGCAAAAATACAATTAGCTGGGTGTGGTGACATGGGCCTGTAGTTGCAGCTACTTGGGAGAATGAGGTGGGAGGATCACCTGAGCCCAGGAGGTTGAGAGCAAGGCTACAGTGAGCCGTTATTGTGCCACTGCACTCCAGCCTGGGTGACAGAGTGAGGCTGTATCTCAAAACAATCAAACAAACAAACCAAAAACAAATACTAAACTCGAATGCTAAGCTTGTTCATGTATTGAGAGGAAAGCAAACTGATGTCTGTAATATAATTTGAAATGCATAAAAATAACATGGAAGATGAATGGATTGATCGATGGATGAATAGATAGAGGAGGAAGATGATATAAAACAGAAATAGTAAAATATGAATGAATATGTGTATGTATGTGTACCTTAATGGGTCTATGGGTATATGTATATGTTAGTGGGTATATGGATTTTTTCAATTCTGCCCTGTGTGTTAAAATTTTATCATAGTAAACTTTTTGGGAACATTAACTAGATGCAACAGGTAAATAGAATATAATTATTTTGTGGTTGTTTTGAAAGAGCAAATATAAATTGTATAATAAATTGCTTGGTTGTATAGCAGATTCTAAATTAATATTTCTGGGGAGTCATATACATATACAAATAAAACTCTTCATCTATTAATAGATTTATTATAGCGAACAGAAAGTTGACCCAATCAATGTTTCCACGGAATGAATATACAATCTGATTTGACATTGTTGTCATAGAAAAATTCATCACTATTTCTCAACATGAGTTTATAAAATAAGTATGTATTTTTATCAAAACCAAGCTGAATGAAACTTAGAGGGGAAACGTTGGAAAGTGTGGTCATGGAGAAAAAGACAAATAGAAATCTAAATAAGATCAGTTTCTGTTTATTACTGTGTTATGAAAACATCCAATTACGTAATATTCACAGGTTTGGAGGCTCTGTGGTATGCATTAAATTAATTTACTTTGTAGAACTGAGGGAATGAGGCAGTGTTGCCTGTTACACACATTGAAATTAGATTAAACTGCTCTGTGTGTGCGCAACCCAATAACAGGCCACGCCAGGCTGATTAGCAGGATCAAGCAATGGCTAGTACAATGAAATTGACTCAGAGGCCTAGGCAGCCTGGGGGAATTGTGAAAGCAACTTGAAACTCCTCAGTCAGACCACCTGCATCATCGTGTGCTTATGAGTATTGTGACCCTGGACAAGTTATCTTTTCAGTGCACCTATGATTCTTCCTCAGTAAAGTGCAAATTAAACAGTATCTGTCTTATTTACATTTTTCAGGAATTAAAAAGCAACTTAGGGAAAGAGAAATCTCTCAATAAATGTTAGCTTCTTTCATGCTGAGAAGGTAAAAATATGCAGAGTCTAAATATATTATCAGTATAGTTATGGAATTAAGTTTATTATTCTGCACGTGTGTGTGTCTGTGTGTGTGTGTGTTGTTATTTACTTTTAGCTAATAGACCAGAGTCTCAATTCCCCAGCAGTATCACTCTTTCTTTCTACTTAGCATTTGACAGCTCCTCATCCTTTTAATATTTGGGACTCTGAGACAGAGCTATTATGTGTAGAAATGGGCCAATGGAGAAACAATGAAAATTAAACAGCAGCAACAAGAGAGATTATTTTGAAGAATGCCTTGAAGAAAGTTATAGGCATTGCAATTACAGTATTTGGCTACACAAGACGTCTTGACAAAGCAAATGCTCTACAGTTCGTAGTTTACTCTGCAATGGAACTTGGTTTGATATCTAGTTTACACAACTTAGAAGTCACTTTAAAAACCATGTTTTTCAAATTTCTTTTGTTCCACTGATTCCCAACACAGTGATGTATTAACCCTGTTCTTAGAGTGACTATATGGAGTTCAAAAAACTCCAAGTATCCAAAGTAGGGAGTTATTTAGGAGTGGGAGAAGAAGAGCGGCATCTATGATTGCCTTTAAGCTTTTGAGATGTGATTGGCTTACACATGAAGAGCTTTTATTTGAAGAGGAAAAATTCAGATTACATACAAGTAACAATGACTTGAGGAATCCACTTCACTGGCAGTTTTTACGAAAATTGGGATACCATAGTTACTAAAATCTATAAGGTACTGGAATCACAATAGAACTTACCTGGATCTTAGAAGATGAAGGACTAAGGTTTTTCTATTTAGTTTTATTTCATACATCAATTCTTCTTCATATGTTTCCTGAAAAACAAGAGGCATCACATGACTTCAACATGGGCTCATTTAGTGTGTACTGGAGCAAGCAGTGCTTTGGGTGGACGTTCCCTATCTCCAATCCGCCCAGCAGTCCTTTCAGCCAAAAGGCAAAATACTGATAGAGATGAATTGAAAGAGAACTAATACTAGAAGGAAGATTTTACAAACCTCCTTCTAGCTATATTTTAGAACTGATTTCTTCTAGTTGTATTTATATTAGAATAAAATATAAATATATTCAGTTATATTTATTCTTTTATATTTTATATTATTGGTTATATTTTATAGTTTATATTATTAGTTATATTTATATTATAGCTATTTATATTATAATATGGCATATTATAGTTTAATATAATTATAAATAATATATAGCATATTATATATAGTTTCTAGTTATAAAATATAATACAATGGAAAATGCAGATTCTCTCCTCATCCAAGGATACACCATTTACCATATGTCCATGCAGCAGCCCTATACACAGATATCCTGTTCACGCATTTTTAAAACAATTTTTATACATACTGTTTTTTCATCTACTTTCCACTCAATGATAAATCATGACTATTTCCTATTTTAATAAATTTTTCATAGTCTGTGTCTTTAGGCAGCTAAGCACAATGTGAGTGAAACTTCATTTATTTAATCTATATTTACTATGAGAAATTTGGTTTGGGGTATTCCTTGTAGTTGGACAGAGCTGCATTTTCAATGACATGAAAAAAAAATGTAAAGCTTTTGATAAATATTGCCAAACTATCATGAAGAAAGGAAGTGGACATATTTAGAACTTCACCATCAATTTATAGCAGTTTCTGTTTCCTCGCCTTCTTACCAGTAATAGCTATTATGATTAATACAAATATTTCAGACAATGAATTGATAACTTATTGTGATAAATTGTTTTCCTGGATGATCATTCACATCAATATTTTTCCTTTATTTATTGAGTTATTTGTAGTTTTCAAATGGATTCTGATTCATGTTCTTTCACCATTTTCTTTTGTGGTATCTTATTTCTTCATGCTTCATAAAAATTCTCTATAATTTAAGATTCACAGTTGTTGGTCATACGTGTTGCACATTTGTTTGAGATGACTGTCCATTCATTTATTCAATGCCTGCTATTTCAGGCACAGTAATATGGAAAATACAATGGTGTAGAAGGTGGAGGTCTCTGCCCTCATGGAAGCCCCTGCTTGGCAGAGAAAAACACTGGATAACCAAGCACACATAGTGGAGTGTAATGAGCATTATAACAGGAGAGGTGCGAGTACTGTGCCAGGAATATTGCAAGAAGTTGGGGGTGGGGGCAGGGAACAGTACATGCCAAGGCCCTGAGCCAGGAAGGAACATGACACATTTGAAGAACAAAGAGAGGATCAATATTGCTGGAAAATCAAATGGAAGTTGAATAGAAATGAAATGACAAGGTGGGAAGGAGTAAATCATGCACAACCTAGTAAGTCAAGGATTTGGGCCTTATCCTAAGGACAAAGAGAAGCTAAATATCTAGGCAGAAACGTATGGTAGCAAGCATGGTGTTTTAGTACTTTACTTATTATAGATAATGGATAAGCAAAACTCAGTACTGTAGCCAGGAAAACCATTTAAGGCTATTGATGAATGCAGGTGATTTGAGCAGAGGAGTAACGAGTAGATAACTTTAAAAGACATTTACATGCTATTTTTTTGTTGTTGTTATACTTTAAGTCCTAGGGTACATGTGCACAATGTGCAGGTTTGTTACATATGTATACATGTGCCATGTTGGTGTGCTGCACCCATTAACTCGTCGTTTACATCAGGTATATCTCCTAATGCTATCCCTCCTCCCTCCCCGCTCCCCACAATAGGCCCCGGTGTGTGATGTTCCCCTTCCTGTGTCCAAGTGATCTCATTGTTCAATTCCCACCTATGAGTGAGAACATGTGGTGTTTGGTTTTCTGTTCTTGTGGTAGTTTGCTGAGAATGATGGTTTCCAGCTGCATCCATGTCCCTACGAAGGACACGAACTCATCTTTTTTTATGGCTGCATAGTATTCCATGGTGTATATGTGCCACATTTTCTTAATCCAGTCTGTCACTGATGGACATTTGGGTTGATTCCAAGTCTTTGCTATTGTGAATAGTGCTGCAATAAACATACATGTGCATGTGTCTTTATAGCAGCATGATTTATAATCCTTTGGGTATATCCCCAGTAATGGGATGGCTGGGTCGAATGGTATTTCTAGTTCTAGATCCTTGAGGAATCACCACACTGTTTTCCACAATGTTTGAACTAGTTTACAGTTCCACCAACAGTGTAAAAGTGTTCCTATTTCTCCACATCCTCTCCAGCACCTGTTGTTTCCTGACTTTTGAATGATTGTCGTTCTAACTGGTATGAGATGGTATCTCATTGCGGTTTTGATTTGCATTTCTCTGATGGTGAGTGACAATGAGCATTTTTTCATATGTCTGTTGGCTGTATGAATGTCTTCTTTTGGGAAGTGTCTGTTCATATCCTTTGCCCACTTTTTGGTGGGGTTATTTGTTTTTTTCTTGTAAATTTGTTGGTTCTGGGTATTGGCCCTTTGTCAGATGAGTAGATTGCAAAAATTTTCTCCCATTCTGTAGGTTGCCTGTTCACTCTGATAATAGTTTCTTTTGCTGTGCAGAAGCTCTTTAGTTTAATTAGATCCCATTTGTCAATTTTG
This sequence comes from Mandrillus leucophaeus, assembly GCF_000951045.1. Lineage (NCBI taxonomy): Eukaryota > Metazoa > Chordata > Mammalia > Primates > Cercopithecidae > Mandrillus > Mandrillus leucophaeus. The sequence goes on along the minus strand of NW_012109363.1, from coordinate 3,661,946 downwards.
GCTTTTGTTGCCATTGCTTTTGGTGTTTTAGACATGAAGTCCTTGCCCATGCCTATGTCCTGAGAATCTACAAGGCTCAGTGATAGTTAGATGATGTAAGAGACAGTAGTCAAGACTAAGCCCAGATTTCTGATTTGTTTAACTTGTAGAGCTATGCTACTATAGCAAGGAGGATCTGAAGAGGGGCAACTATGAAGTCGGGAAGGAGAGTTTTGTATTTGCTCAATGTTAAGTGTGCATAAGTTAAGGCTGTTTTGACTGCAAGTTGAACAATAAAATCACAGTTTTATCATAAAGACATAGAATTCCCAGGCGGAGAGCCAAGAAACTAAGCTAGGTACTTAATCAGGTAGAAAGCGTTTGGTCACATTTTGCAACATGATGAGTTGTGTGTGTAGAGGTGTGTATGTGTGTGTGTCTGCGTGTATGTGTACATGCATGTATGGGTGTAATGGAACTTTTTGGAAATTCAAATGTGGATTTTATATTAACAAATATTAAAAGATTATTGTTAATATTGTCAATATTGTTAATATATTTTAAATTGTGTCATTAATATTGTTTTTAATAAGAATTTGGTTTTTAATTTTTATTTTGGAATCATTTTAGGTTTATAGAAAAGCTGGAAAGATAGTGCAGAGTTCCACATACTCTGCACTCAGGTTTCCCTGTTTATTAACATCTGACATTACTATAGTCTATTTGTCACAACGAATGAGAGCCCAGATTCATATATTATTATTAATTAAAGTGTATAGTTATTCAGGTTTTCATAGTTTTTCCCTAATGTACTTTAACTCTTTCAGGATCTGATCCCAGATCCCACACTACATTTAGTTGTCATGTCTCCTTAGCCTCCTCAAGTCTCTCAGTTTCTCAGGTTTTTATTTTTTTATTTTTTATGATCTGGACCTTTATGGGGAGTATCTGTCAAGCATTTTGTAGGATGTCTTACAATTTGTTTTTGTTCTGATGTTTTTCTCATGCTTAGACTGATGTTATGGATTTTGAGGTGAGAACCACAATAGAAAATGCCATTTTATTACACCCTATGAGCCACAGGACTTAACAAGTGTTAAACTTGGTCACGTGGCTGAGGTGGTGTTACCATCTTTCTCTCTGTAAAATTACTCTTTCCCCCCTTCAATACTGTACTCCCTGGAAGGAAGTCACCACCTACAGCCCACACTTAACGGATGGAGATTTAGGTTCCACCTCCTGGAGAGGATAGCATCTACATAAATTATTTGATTCTTCGCCCAGGAGAATTGTCCATTTTTTCCATTTATTTATTATAATTTATTCAATGATTTATTTAGATCAATATGGGCTCATGATATTTATTTATACTTCATGTTATAACACAAAACTGTTATTTATTTTGTTCTTCAAGTTATCCCAGCTTTGGGCATTGGGAGCTCTTTCTGTTGGCTTCTGAATTCTTTTGACAAGACCCCTTCAATGTGGTTTGAATTTTGTTTTGTCTGTTTGAGCACGTTCTGGTACTACAAGAAGCTTTAGGTTCATTGTTTATATTTCTTGCCCTTATCCAAGCTTATCTGGCATATTCATAGTGATATTTTTATTTTATTTTATTTTATTTTATTTTATTGAGAGAGTCTTGCTCTGTTGCCCAGGCTGGAAGCCCAGTGGCATGATCTCAGCTCACTGCAACCTCTGCCTCCTGGGTTCAAGCAATTCTGCCACCTCAGCCTCTGGGGTAGCTGGGATTAGAGGTGCACGCCACCATGCCTGGCTAATTTTTGTAATTTTAGTAGAGATGGGGTTTCACCATGTTGGCCAGGCTGGTCTTGAACTCCTGGCCTTGAGTGATCTGCCCACCTTGGCCTCGCAAAGTGCTGGGGTTACAGGCGTGAGCCACTGCACCCAGCTATAATGAGATTTTTAACATCAGTCTTGATTAAGTCTTAAGACAGTAGTTGTGAGAAGAGCCCACCAGTGTATGCACAATGGGTGTTAGACAACTGGTGAAAGCCCCCTTAGCTGAGTACCAATCTTCAGCCAAGACAAAGTCTGAGACAGTGAGAAAAGAGTTGGATATTAAGAGAGAAATCTTTCAAAGAGAATTGTTGAAGAAAAATAGTTATGTATTACTTCCAAAGGAGAGGAGATGGAGAGTTGCTTTTTTATTTTAATCATCTCAAGTCATAGGAAAGAGATCTCAATGGGACTGTTTAAAAAATTAAAATGTATCTAATGTATGAATGAGAAACCCAACAAGTGAGAACCTGAAAAACTGGCTGTTCTAATGGTGGACAGAAGAAACTCACTGGGAAGGGTTGGGACTTCCATAGTACATTTGGACAAAGTGCCTGTCAATATTTTCCATGAGCTAAATTAAAGCCTAAGGCTTAAAAATCAAGTGCCTAATGAAAAATATCTAAGGACATTAATCTAATGTCTTTTATAACAGTGGAAATTGAAAACATCCTAATTTTCCAGCTTGTTCCCACTTATATATATTCTCTATTTTCTATAACAAGCATTTGTTACTTTTGAAAGTAATATTTCACATATTTTTATTTAATTTTTAAAATCTGAATAAATACCCTTCTAGGCAACAGACCAAGCAGGTCTTTGAGTTCCTCTGAAAGTTGTACATCTTTGCTGCAGACTCTACAAAACAAAACCTGCATACCAGACCTCTGGAAAGCAAAATGCTCAAGATGACATTCACCAGGCACTGGCTCAGAACAAATGAGGTTGTTATAAGTCAGCCTGAAAAGCCGTTGGTGGAATTCCATAAACTGGAAAATTTAGAATGGTATCCCCTAAACCTGAGCTTTACTCCTTTTTGTTTTCTAACCCACTGAGAGGTTGCTTATTCCTAAGCACATACTGTATGCTGAATGGGAATCCTTAGAAAAATTGAAACTCCTCTCTCCCTATTTGCTTTTGGTTGGAGCCAGAGACAACTGTCTACATGCCTGTGAAAGCAATGAGTCTTATTTACTAAATCAAAACCTGTACCTCTATGTCATCATCATGGGTGTGTCCAATATCTCGCTTCTGCATCAGAGGAAGCTTTTTAGGATGAACCAGTTGTTGACCCTCTACTCCAAGGATGACCTTTTCTACAAGGAAACATAGGGGAAAAATCAGTCTGACATTAACATTCATCCACAGCTGCTGAAAAACAGAATTGTTATAATACAGTTCATTTGCCCCCAATTAGCAGCCATGGACAGCAACACTATGAAATATTATTACCACTTTGCTGGCAAGGAAATTGACACTGATATTTACAAATCAGGAGAATATGAGGAAACTTGGAAAGGAGCCAAATAAATCAATGTCCCTCCATTTCCTCCATATTTTTGCCATGTTCTGCAGCTGTAATTTTATTTTTTATTTTATTTATTTATTTTTTTTGAGATAGTCTCACTCTGTCACCCAGGCTGGAGTGCAGTGGCACAATCTCAGCTCACTGCAACCTCTGCCTCTCCGGTTCGAGCGATTCTTCCACCTCAGCGTCCCGAGTAGCTGGGATTACAAGCACACGCCACCATGCCTGGCTAATTTTTGTATTTTTAGTGGAGACGGGGTTTCATCATGTTGGCCAGGCTAGTCTCAAACTCCTGACCTCAGGTGATCCGTCCGCCTCAGCCTCCCAAAGTGCTGGGATTACAGACATGAGCCACCATGCCCCACCTGCGGCTGTCATTTTATTATCCTCATGCTAACCTCTGGATTTTGTCTCCTGTCAAAGCCTGCACTGTTGGCCTGTTTCAATGTAAATTACTGAATTTGGTCTTCCAGGGATGTTTGCATTTAAAGTCTTACCTTCCATAGTTAAGTATAAGGCCTCTACCTGTTAAAGAATTTTGGTCCTGAATCAGTGCTAACCATAATCTTCCATTCATGACCTTAATAGTCATCTTTGAGGTGAGCCCTGCTTAATTAAGGTGTGGTACTTAAAGAACAATAAAGAGGAGAGGGCGGGGGCTTTTTGGAATATGCTCTGATTTGAATCAAAGCTTTACCAATTTATTAGTTGTGTGGTCACGAGTAGCATATCTAATCTCTCTGATCTGTAAATACTCATCTCATTTGCTTTATCTTGTAAAGTGGGGATATTAATTGCGAATTTTAAACACTTTAACATACAAAACAGCTAATGGCCAGCACAGTGCCTGCCATGCTGCAGGTATGCAGTACTTGTCCATTCCCTTCTCCTCCTTACTGTGGGTCAGAGTGTTCAAGAGTGATATGGCATTACACAGATGTGTGGACTCTCATGATTAGCCATAATCCAGTCGAAGCTCTCGGCAAAATCACCAATGCATAGTTAGTGTCTTTATCACTTACAATTTAAAGTTTGTGACTAACATGACCTCATAGCATAATAAGAAAGTCCTGATAAAAGGAGCAAGACATACCTTTAACCTGAAGAATGAGTAAAATCATCAAGAATATACACCCGGGAAGCATTCTGAGTGATTCTGGCAGAGGAGAGCACAAGTGCTTGAGAAAAGGTGTTCACCTTTCTTCCTCCTCGCTTCCACTGCAGGGATGAAGCACCTCACAGATAGGTGGGCAGTTTTGATCCAGCACAAGGAAGTGTTCCTTGAGGGAGTTACACAACATGCTAGGTGCTTGAGGCTAAAACCTGGAGGTTGAACATCATGTTCTAATTAAAGACGACGACTAAGGTGGTGGTGGTGAAGGTTGGCTAGACATAGATTCCTACTTCATGTCTAATATAAATTTGATACCAGATATCTGAAAATTTCAAAAGTGGGAAAAAATCAAGAATGTCTTAGGAAAAAAATGTTGAAAAATATTTATATATGCTCTGGTTGTTTGCCATATAAAAACTATAAGGAACATTTGTTAAAATAAATGAAAAATATTGAAAATTTATGTGGTATAAATCACATATTAAAATTAAAATATCCAAACTCCAGGAATGTATGCAATAAGTAATTAAAAGGTGAGAGTAAGTGTCCTTATAATATAGAACTCTTTCAAATAAATACAAAAAGGAGAATACTAACGGACAAATGTGCAAAAGGCCTGGATAATTCTACCTGTATGTCTGTGTTCTCTTGTTATGTTAGTAGAGTTATCTCAAGGCCAATATAATCTTTTTATCTTCATTTGAGATTCTATGTCTTGCCTGCATCTATATCTCTCTAATATTTCCAAAAACTGAACCAATCTATGTCAATGGACGCTTCCTTTTGATATTTAGACCCTCTACTCCAAGGATAACCTTTTCTACAAGGAAACATAAGGGGAAAAATCCATCTGACATTAACATTCATCCATTGTGATTGAAAAACAGAATTGTTCTCATACCTTTCACTTGCTCCCAGTTAGCAGCCAAGTATAGCAACATTATAAAATATAATCCCCACTTTGCAGGTGGGGAAATTGACACTGATATTTACAAATTGGGAAAATATAAGCAACCTTGGAAAGGAGGCAAAGAAATCAGAGTCCATTGGCTTAAAATGGGGCTAGCATTTTAAGTCAAGACAAAAGTCTCTCCTTTTTGAAAAATTCTCTCTATTCTATATCTCATATACCCCTACTATCACCTTTCTTCCCATTTCCTTTACAGCTAAATTTCTTACACAGTATTATCTGGACCTTTTATAATTTTCTTACCTCCAACTTGTCCTACCACATCCCAGTTCTAGCATCTGCCTTTATTATTCTACTGAAATGGTCAATATCTCCAGTGATTTTACGATTTCCAAGAGATATTTTGTTTCTCATCTCATTAGCCCTCTTGACAATTTTTGTCACTGTTGACCACATCCTTCCCCTTGAACTATTCTATTTAGCTCCCTTGTCACAATAGCCTTCTTAACTTCTTCCTGGTTCAGTGGCAACTTGTAGGCATATCCTCTTCTATGTAGCATTTAAATTTTTGAGTTCCTTGAGGTATTTATTCAATACCCTCTTTTCCCCCAATTATGCTTGTTCCAAAGCCATCTCATCTTCAGTTATGGTTTAATTATTGCTATGCTATACTTCACATTTTATATTTTTAGCCATTTGGGCAACAGATCTTTACAACGAAGTTTCTACTTAATGTCTTCAAGGGAAGGATCAAAGTCCCTGTAAAATCAATATGTGCAAGACTTAAAATACATTTCCCCCCAATTTGTCCTCTGTCTTGGCCAGCAGTGCCATCATCCCTTCAGCATTGCAATTCTGAAAGTCAGGATCATCATTGACATCCCTTATAATCAGTCCACCACTAAGTTTTTTTTTTTGCCTCCATTCTAGTCCAAGACATTCTTTGGTTACATTGCAACAAGTGTAATTATTTATTTATTTTATTATTTTTGAGATGCAGTCTCACTCTCTCACCCAGGTTAGAGTGCAGTGGTACAATCTCAGCTTACTGAAACCTCTGCCTCCTGGGTTCAAGCAATTCTCCTGCCTCAGCTTTCTGAGTAGCTGAGACTACAAGTGTGTGCCACCACACCGAGCTAATTTTTGTATTTTTAGTAAAGATGAGGTTTCACCATGTTGGCCAGGCTGGTCTCAAACTCCTGACCTCAAGTGATCCACCTGCCTCAGCTTCCCAAAATGCTGGAATTACAGGTATGAGTCACTGCGCATGGCCACAAGTGTGATATTTTTAATAAGTAAACCTGACCATGTCACATGCCTGTTAAAAAAATGTTTCAATAGTTTTTCACTGGTGTTAGAAAAAAGACTCACTTGACTTAAATTGCCTGACACTTATTAACTCTGTGGCTTTGGTTAAGGTATGAAACATTTCTATACTTCTGTTTTCTCATCTATAAAATGGGCACAATAATATAAATCTGATAGGAATGACATGAATATTAAATGAATCCATACTGACAAGCCATCTTTTATTCCCTAGTTAATTCACTCCTCACTTCTCTTAACTATTGTATACCCTTTCTTCTTTCCCTATATCTCTAAATCTTCTCTTCATCACTCTCATCTGACCGTCTTGCTTTTCTATTTCACTGGAAAGAAATAAACCATCATAGGAACTCTCACTTTCTCTCATTATGACATCTACCTTACAATGTGTGCCCATATAGACTCATTCCTTCCTGTTTTTATGCATGCACTGTTCACGCTTCTAAGGTCTATTTCCCATTAATATGCAGGATTCTATTCCTTCCTGTCCCCTCAATGTCATCACTCCAGCAATTGTTCCCCATCTCTACTCTATCATCTCATTTAATGTATATATATATATAAAATATCATTTTTTTCTATCCTCTGAAAAATATTTATTCTTTTACATCACTCTCCTTTCAGTTACCACCCATTCTTGGATTCTAACAGTAAAATTTCTAAAATAAATAAATAAATAAAATAAATAAATGTCTACAGTTTATTTCCAGTTTCTTTCTCCTTATTTGTTCTTCAGATTAGTCCTGTTAGACTTTTTACCCTTTGCTCAACAAGGCAACGTTACAAATGATCTGTACCTTGCTTAATTCAGTGATCAATTTTGAATCCTCACTCACTTGATCCTTTAGCAGCATTGGACACAGTCGATTATTCTAATTTTTTAAAAGGAATTGAGTCCCTGGTGCACCATGGATTTCCTCCATACTTATTCACTGCATCTTCTTAGTCTCCTTTGTTGGTCCTCTTTCTCTGCCCGATGTGTAAATGCTAAAGATTCCCATGGCTTCATTCTTGAGAATTTCCTCTTCTCTATATACTCATGAGGTGGTTCCTCATTCAATCTTTTGGTCTTCCATGTTATCTATAATATGATGGCTGCCAAATTTATTTGTTTAACATGATCTTTTCTGAATTTCAGACTCATAGAAGGAACTCTCTTCAACATCTTCACTTGAAAGACTAATGGATTTCTCAAGCATAAGTACAAAGCCAGATTCTTGCTCTCCCCCTCCAAACCTGGTGTTTCCATAGTCTTTCCTATCTTAGGATATTGCAACTCCATTCTTTCAGTTACTCAGGTGTCATCTTTGATTCGTCTCTTTTCTTCACCCTTTGCATCCCATTCTTTAGCAAATCCAGTTGCCACTATCCTGAAAAGGCATCAAGGCTCTGACCATATCTTACCACATTTATTGCTACTTAAACTGATTCTTGGATAATCTAGACATTATCATCTCTAGCTTAGTTTATTGAAGCTAAACTCTTAATTAGTCTTACTGTTTTTCTCTTGGTCCCTCACAATGTATTATCCACCAATTACCGAGAATGGTCTTATTAACATGCATCACTTTATGTGATTCCTTCTGTCCAAACTTTTCAATAACTTACATTTTCAGAGTATTAGGCAAAGTTCTGATAGCCTCCAGGATCTACATGATCTAGCCTGATGTTCTCTGGCTTCATATCTTACTACTCTCCCCCTCCCTCACTCTGAGCCTATTGCCAAGTATTTTTGGCATCTACTGAACATGCCAAACACATTCTGCTTCAAGGGTCTTTGCTCAGTGTTCCTTCTTCCTGGAATGTAACCTTCTCAGTCACAGGTCTATCCTTTCCTCTCCTTTCAGGTCTCTATTAAAATGCATCACTCTGTGAATCTTCTCTAAGCACCCTATGCAAAATAGACCTGCCCACTCCCGCCCTGGCACCTCTAAGCCCTTTTGTGCCTTGTATTAGTCACCATCTAAAATGTTATACATTTACTTGTTTGTTTACTTACTTTTCATAGCCCGACTCCTCTCCTTAAAATGTAGCTCTGTGAGAATAAAAATTGGGTCTGTTTTGTTTACCACCGTATCTTTATTGCCTAGAACAGTAGATTGGCAATAGATTTTTATTGAATGAACGTATAATATACATTTGCAAAGTTGGAAAGGTACCTGGTACATAGCAAACACCCAATAAAAGTAAACTATGGGCCTTCTCCTCTAGGAAGTCCCCTCTCACTGGAGAGAGAGAGCTGTATTCCTTTCTCTTTCTCTTGCCTATTAAAAACTCTACTTCAAAAATAAAGACAGTAAGCTATGATTATTTTAGATTCTAATGATGAGGAGGTTGTAGAGTAGAGTAAATAAAAGTACACACTAAGAACCACACCACCTGGGTTCAATTTCCAGCACTTAACCTTCCTACCTGTAAACCTTGGGCATATCTGATCTCTCTCTGCTTCAGTTTTCTTTTATCTCCTGAAATGAGAATAGCAATGTTATCTAACTTGTAGCAATTGTTGTGAGGATTCAATGAAGTGATTTATGTAAATCACTGAAAACAATGCCTCCCATATGTCAATAGATAGATAAGTGTTGATTTTCTAAGAGCTATATAAATGTCGATTTTTGATATTATTACTTTTATTGGTCCAATTGTATCTGCTACTATTTTTTTTCTCTCTTCTGCTCTCTGAGCTCCAGGTTTTCGGGCTTCCCCTCTTTATTCCGATATGCAATGCTTTCTCCCATTAAAGGACCTCTAGACACAATTACCTCTTTATCTGTAGTCCTGTCCTCTCCTCCTTGTGGCCAAATTAATTTCTCCATTTTCAGTTCTCAGTTCAATGTTCACTATCTCAAGAAAGTCTCCCCTAATGCCTAAGTCTAGGCCACATTTCTCTGTGAAACAAGATTCTTTTACTTCTGAAAATTTATGTTGGTGTGTCCCACACTTGTTAGTCTAAATATTTGAATATTTGTCTCCTCCAGAAAACCAAAGCTCCATAAAGTAAAAAGTGCAGTTGCTTTGCTTACTCTAGTACCACAAACCTAACAAGATCTTGCATATAGACATTGCATTCAATATAAATTTGTTAAATGAATTACTAAATTAATTTGCAAAATAATTATTTTCTGATTAGATCCTTACATATTTTCTTTCCAGAAATTTTGAACCTGTCCTTGAAACAGCTTTAACCCAAATTATCATCTTTACTGGTAGAATTTCTAAGACTCTTTCAGGTCAATAGAAGAGACAATTGAGGGCCAATGGGCCTACTGAGTGTATCTGACCCTTCACCAAACAAACATTCATTCATGCATCAGGTGGAAATTGTCAGCTTTGTTCAGTGACCATTGAAAAGAACATTTTATGTTGGGTGATGGGAAATATGTTGAACTTGCCTCTATTAGAGTTAAGATTGTGGAAAATGAAATAAGTCAATTTTTAAAATACCAGTCATGGAATCTTAGTTATTTATAGTGTCATATTAAAAGATAAGGTTTTAAGGCATTTGTCTGATGTCTTTCGGCAACTTATGGTCAAGCCAACTTTCTAGTGTATCTGAAATATTACATATGACATTATCTATGATTACCCCAGGTGAAACAACCAAGAACTTTAAGGAAATTCACAGAAAAGTTTTTGTAACTTATTCAAACGACATAATAAGTGGAAAGCAGAGATGAAAAGAAAATTTCTGCCTAGCGCTGTGTTATTTTTATTATACAGTGAGGACTTCCTTTTTTGATCTGGGAGAGGGGAAGCTTTATACCTTCTCACAATCACACTATGATCAATTCTTCCAACTTGAGGAATATGATCCCTCAATTCTAAATTCTACCAGGTCATTGGTATGGGATAGGAAAAAAAAAATGAAGATTTTATAACTAGCCCATAGTAGATTCTCATCTCAGGTCACAGCTTTCTATATTTAAATTAATGATATTGTTAAAGTATACAAAGCTTTAAAAAAAAAAAAAAAGAACCCTGAAGCATTTCAATATCAAAGGAACTCTGTGGAGTCCAAATGCCAAACGAAAGCAGATTTTAGAGAAGATGAAACAAGTATGAGAACGCGCTGTTCTCTTCTTAATTCTCTGCTGTAAATTAGTGAAGCAACCTCTCACAGCAGGTGCTCTGATTGAGTCCCATCTAGGTTTCCTTGAGGAGTTTTGAAGCCGTAGATTCTTTCATTCATTCCTTATCGCCACTGGCATCATCTCTTTACGAAATAGTCAGCCAGGGGTACTTGTCTTGGAGGCTTCACAGCTCTGCACACAGCTTGCCTTTTCCTCCTTTCGATTGCTCTCACAACCCAGATACTCCTTCAGGCTTACCCTCCTAAGTCTCCTTCTCTCTCTAGCACCCTCATTCCCACTCCCACTCCCAGCTAGCAACTTGGAGAGCAATCTCATCAACCTTCTTCAGGACTTAAAAGAGTGAATTCACAATAATGCAGGCCTGGGAAGAATGGCAGTTGATAAAGAATATATTCTGTGTCAGAAATGGAAAGGTGCCCACTTTGTGGACCCAAAATGCTTACCCTTATGCCACCTTTGTAAAAAGAAACATGAAGGAAAGCTGCAGTATATTCAAGTGAATGGAGAGACTGAAGAGAATGAATAAAAGTATCTTACTTAAATTATAATTGTAATGGCAAAAAAAGGTTCATATAGAATTACTGGAATAAAAATCAGCATTTTCTATCTGACTTTACAATAAATATCATAAAGTACTCCAAAGACATGTTATTCCAGGAGAATTTGTAATTTTCTTCATAGATTCAGAAGCTCTTTTCAGCTTAGTAATTATGTTTAAGTATTCTGAAAAGAATACCAGATGCTAAATCAGAAGCCCTGTATTCTTCTCTAACTAATTCAGCAAACTTCAGCAAGTCACTTATTTCTGGGGGCCCCTGCACCTTATTTATAAATTGGGATAGTTATGTTTGATCCTCTAGATTGTTTTAACAACAAAATGCTGTTTCCATCGCTCTATTGTTCAAATGTTTGCATCTCTTTACTGATTTTTTTTCTTCTCTTAGACCTTCTTCATTGTAACTACAGATTTTAACTTATCATAATAATAAAAAGCTGGGGTCATTTTATCACTATCGTATTTTCCATTTCCAACCACAAAGTTATTAATTTATATATAGTAAACGTCAAATAATAAATGCAACAAGAATCAAAAACTTTGACTCACTCTGCTGCCCAAAGGGACAAGGTTATTTCTAGGGAGTGGCAGGCCCAGAGTAAACAGAGTGTATAACAATTTTACCTCTTAATTATGGTAATCATATTATTTAGCTAGCGACATTGAACAAACTACTTGATATTTTCATTAATGATCTTGTTTAATGTACACAGTGATCCTAGCATTCTATACAGGATCACTGTGTACATTAAACAAGCTAATTAATGAATAGCGCATAACACATGTATAACTCTCAATTTTGTGAAAGGGTTGATGTTTTTCTCACTTTCCATCTGACTCTTTCATAACAGCTTTAAGAATTTCACTAAGTTCAGTAAGGTCAAAATGGTTTTAATAACACAGGCTTAAAGCCAAGTGGTGACAGGGTATAGAAGGCAGTATAGTTAGATTTTTTCCCCTGTTGAATAACTGGGCCCAAGGTGATGGCATTCATGCTTCTATTCATAAGTTTCATCTTCTTCCAAAACTCAGTCACAGCTTCGCCTCACTCCTCAATCCTCCAGTGGCTCTTCCTTCATCTCTAATAGCTAATTACCTTGCTTCCAATTTACTGAAACAAAGAGAATCAGAAAAGCATTTCTACAAACCACCACTACCACATCTACCCACCTGTCTGTGCCCAGATCCTCTGTCTTACAGTTACTGAGAATGAATGAGTCATGCTTCTATCAAAGGCTGATACATCTACTTCTGCATTAGACTCCCACTCTTCTTCCCTATGGAAGGACATTATGGCAATATGAAGGGGAAATCGTGGGACCCCAAAATACCAAGCTAAGGGAAAAGTCAAACTGGGAACTGCTCTGGACAAACCTGCCTTCCATTCTATTCAAAGTCATCCCTCTGCTCATTGAGATAGATGCATATTCTGATTGCCTCCTTTGGAAAGTCTTATCAGAAACTCAAAGAATTCATACATTTGTCTCTTACCTACCTGTGACCTGGGCACCCCCTCCCTGCTTCAAGTTATCCCTGCCTTTCTGGATGGAACCAATGTACTTCTTACATATATTGATTGATATCGCACGTCTCCCTAAAATGTATAAAACCAAGCTGTGACCCAACCACCTTGGGCACATGTCTGCAGGACCTCCTGAGGCTGTGCCGTGGGTGCGTGCCCTTAACTTTGGCAAATAAACCTCCTGAAAATGATCGAGACTTGTCTAGTCATTTTTCTCAATTGACAGCCGCAACTCACCCCCTCTTGCATCCTTTACCCACTCTGTCCTGGAGCATTTCCATGAGCATATAAACAAGTCGCAATTTCCTTCATCTTTAAAAACTTACAGTAACTCTCTTGATCTCACATCTCCATCCAGCTACCTACAGTTTTCTGATCTCTTTATAACAAAATCCCCTCCAAGAGTTATCTATAATCATTGTCACTAGTTCTTCTCACCATTTGCTCTTTAGGCCACCCCACAGGTTTTTGCCCTCATTACTCTGCTGAAACTACTTATTAAAGTCACCAAGAATCCCCAGATTTTACATTCAGTGGTCTGTTCTCAGCAGTCCTGACTTCATTTGACCTCTCATTCAAGTTTGATTTGTTATTGATCATCTGCTGTTTGGATGCACTTTCTTTATGTGACTTTCAGCTCAAGTTTTCTTTGTTTTCTTTCTCATTAGCTGCTCACTTTCTCCCCATGCTCCAGACACTTAAACATGGGGAGAGCCCCAAAGCTCACTCGTTTTGCTTATTCTCCTTTCTGTCTACACTTATTCTTTTGGAGAATCTCAATAAATTGCTTGTCTTTAAAACTATAGCTGGGTGGTTGATTGTCAAATTCATAGAACCCAGAAATATTTCCTTGACTTCAATTATCTATTTATCATCTCTTCATTTTGGTCTCTAGTAGGCATTTCAAATTTAATATATACAAAAACCAATGTCGTGATCTTCATCCTCCAAGTTCTTTCTCCATTTGTCTTTCTCACCTCAGGTAAATGGCAATGCTGTCAATAAACCTACTCAAGCCAAAGATGCTGAAGTCACCATTGACACCTTGCTTCCTCTCACACCTCATAATCTGTCAGGAAATCCTGTGGTCTCATCCTTCAGAATATACTCCGAATCTAACCACTTCTCATCTGCACTGCCCCCACTCAGCTAATCCATAATCATCTCTCACTAGGATTTCTGCAATAGCCTCTTTATTGGCAGTGTCATCACTTTTGTTCTTGCTTCTCTCCCATAATTCCTTTTAAAATGGACACGATACTATGCCATTCTTTGCTGAAAATCCTCCAATAGCTTCCCACCCCACTGTGAGTAGATGAGTAGAAGCTAAATTCCTTGCAATGATCTCCAAGTCCCCACTTGCTTTGGGGCCTTGTTGTTCATGGACCTTATTCCTTACCCATCCCTTGCTCACCTTCTCTGCCCTTCTTGCTGTATGTAACATGCTGTGTTCTTGCTGTCAAATGCTAGCATGTTGTCATCCCAGGGCTCCTTCCTCCTGGCTCTATCCCTTACCTCTTTTAGTCCTTTCTTTAAATGTCACCTTTGCAGTAAGACCTTCCCACTTTTCAGAAAATATCAGCACTTTCCACTCTACTTTAGATTTCACTCCCCCAACACACATGCATCCAAACATGCATCCCTCTCCCCACTTGGTGTCTCAGCATAGCACTTCTTAGCGCCTGCTCGATGAAGACTTTATTTGTGTATTTCTTCATCTATCCCTCTGTACTACAATACAACATAGAATTTCATCTGTTGTTCTGTGCTGCACCCTTAATGTCTAGTATAATTTCTGACATATAGTAGCCTCTCAATAAATACTTTTAGTGTGAATTGACCATTTTAAGGATATTGTCCTTATATTACATTTTCTTGCATTTCTTAGAATAGCTTACATGCTCTTTCCAAGAACTGAGTATTATTAATAAATAACCAAGACTCCAGATTCTTCTGGCTTTCTGAAGAAAATTTCCTACTCTCATAAATGCTCAAGTATAAGGAGACATAGGTTATCATGCCCAGTCACTGTTTGGAAAATGTTTTAAAATCATCAACTAAGAAAGAGTAGAGATGTTACTTTTGGCCAACAATCACTTGGTTGGTTGGTCTGCTCAGTTCTTGATGTTCCTGCTCCTTTTATGGCATGTCTGTGTGAATTCTCCCATGCAGCTGTCTTTGCTTTCATCTTCCTACAGATTGTACTGAAAGATAGTTTTCAAGGTTGACTGAACAGAACTCCGAGGGCACCTGTAAAGCCTTTTGCAGCCTAATCATATTTTTTATTCCATGTCCCCTTTCTCCTCCAATTTGACAATATGATAAATCATCCTCCGGCATGAGGGGCTCCCTGTCCCATGCCCATCACTTTCCCCAAACCCACACATGTAATATCACATTCTCCAGGAAACCTCTGTTACCCCTCCCTGTCTCCTAATACTCTGCCTCCCTCTGCTCTACAGTCTGCCTGTTGGTGTGTGAGGGTCTTTGAGTGAGTCTTCAATCTTCTCTTTCCTCGTTATTGTAGACTAGTTGTAGTGAGGTATGAGATATTCAGTTAGTTTGTTTAAACCTTAATAAAGCAATAAATCTTAATTTGCAAGTCCTCTGCCTATTCCTGCTTCTGAACATTTGCAATGCCAAGAATCACAGGTCACATTCTCATATTTTTTTCTATAATATGTGTAGGCTCTTTGAAGACAGAAACCATGGCTAACATTCACGTGTCTTCTGCAGGATCTGAAAACACCAGACCATGCACATTGTTGGGACTCAGTAACTAGTAGTTTAAGAAGTTTATTGATTTATCATAACTTTACTGCCACACCCAATTTATAGAATAGATGATAAATATTGTGGATTTGATATGACTGAAAAGCAATTACCACTGTAACCTTTATTTTCCTAAGAATATATACTGCTCTGGGTCTCTACAGTTAGCCCAAGGCTGCTGAAAAGCTCCAGAGTTATCTGGGATCCAGAGCTATTCATAAGCCATTGAACACCAGAGCCAAGGCCATAGTGATAGTTGTAACTACCTGGATATCCATAATCGTTTTGTTCTGTTTTGTTTTGTTGTCTTGAAAAGAGAAATGAATGTGATAGCATCTCTACAGTCTGTTCATTCAAACTCTGTAAGATCACTTTCACCCACAGTTGTTCCTTTGGGCACAGCTTGATCTCTGTGTGCCTATACCAGCAGGTCTCCATTAATCATGGGTCAGAGGCTGAGTGTGGCCCTCAAATTTGTGCCAGAAGCTCCCTGCTGCTAAGATTGTCCCCTGGGAAGAGAAAGTGAAGGAGTGTATTTGGCACCCAGAATGCCCTCCTTTGGTTGGAAAGCGTGCACTTGAGGCAGGTTTGAAATTAACCCCTCTAGCTAACCATGAAATATAGCTGATATCCTGAGCGTTCCCTCTGTCAGTCTCAGTCATTTTCACAATATATATTAGTTATTGTTTAGCCATTTTACTAATGAGAAAACTGAGACTCAAGAGAAAAATTCACCCACTCTAGGAAAACCAGCAAATGGGGGAGCTTTGTCCTAGCCCAAGTCTCTTAGACAATTAATTTACTGGGTTTCCACTATTCTAACTCTCACTTCTGTGCATCACAGAGAAACCCTTTATCAATGATAGTCTTTAGAAAAACGTTTTTGCTTCTCAAGGCAACCACTACCTGCACAAGATTTAAAATTAAGGAAACCAGTCTCTTCCACTTTCAAATTCTAACCGCAAATGATGCAAACGTCAAGGGCGTATTTGGAGCCTCTGCCTTCCTCTGTACCTTGGTGGTGGTGCTGCTGTCTGCTCATGCTCATGGTTGTCCTCAGAAATCTAAGAATTTTTAAATTTTCTTTCATCAAAATTCTTCCTTAAAAAATCATGCTTATGTATCCCTAATTATTAAGGAGAATTCACAAAAAAACTATTCTCACTCCCTATGAAGTCAGGAGGTAGGTTTTTGTTTTCTTTGTTCTTTTTTGTTTCTTTTGCTTTATTTTGTTTGTTGTTATGGTTTAAGGCCCTCCAGCATTGGTTTCCACCAAAATCCTTGCTGGACTTTCTCTGTTGCTTTGCCTGAATAATACATGCTTGTAGCAATTTAATAGTCTTCTAAGAAGATTTAAAAAAAAAAAAAAAAAAAAAAAA
>NW_012109363.1:3643488-3644644 GCF_000951045.1 Mandrillus leucophaeus | reverse complement strand
TTTTTTTTTTTTTTTTGGAATGATAAGGATATCTGGAATAATGGATTGGAATGGGGAAAGAGAAAATGGTTGTTATTATGCCTGATGTCATCTTAATTTAGTTTTTTCTCCCACTGATATATTTTATTTTTATCCTTCAGGCTCATAGATTTTATTCCTGGAGTTTTCTTTTGCTGGAGAAAGGGTACCCAAACTGTATTTAATATAGGATATTAAATGTGATGATTTTCAAGGCATTTTGGAAGATTTTCTCAGTGATTTGGAAGACTGCTGCATGATTTTCTCCAAAATTAAGAAATAAAATGACAGCCATTGCATTTCTTAAGCCAGGGGAAAGGATACTGCAATATATGGAACACAGGTTTTATAAATAAAGTTTTATTGAAACATAGCCATGTCTACTTGTCTGTGGCTGCTTTCACGATACAATGGCAACGTTGTTGCAAGAGAAACCATAGGGCCTGTGAGATATAAAATATGTATATACTATGTGGCCTTTACAGAAAATGTATATCAACCTCTGGCTTCAGCGATTTTTTTTATGTTAGTGTTATTTTCCATTTTTGTAAGCATTTTAAATTTGGGGAGATATTTGAACAACTCAAAAGAAAAATTTTCAATAGTATTTATTTAGGGCGACCAGATTCTGGGTCAGGTTTTGGCCCACCAAAAAAAAGAGATTAAACTCCAAGGAAATAAACATGGAGCATGAACAAATCATATTCCTTCTAAAATAGATTTTCTACCAATTGTACAACTGCAGTTAAAACTCTATTATATTACAAGAAGGCAGGTGTACAGAAGGAGGAATCATTTTCTTAAGGACATACTTCTCTGGCTCAAAGTATCTGTCGTCCCCAGAGGTTTACTGCATTACATTTTACTATCAAGAGCTCTTAAGAACTGAAATGGAAATTTGAAGAAAGATGGTGTATAGAAGGCCTCTCAAATAGTAAAAGTAACAGAGCACTGCACATGTACATGCAGATACGTGCATGTGCAAACACATACACACGTGTAAACCTGTCTCTTATACACATCTAGATGTGTATAAGAGACAGTGGCCAGGTAGAGACCCCATCTTCATAATAAAAGATTAGGGTAGGATGGTCAGCTTCTTCGCACTATGTGAATGGCACACCTGGCTCCACCAATC
>NW_012109363.1:3623252-3643438 GCF_000951045.1 Mandrillus leucophaeus | reverse complement strand
TACACACGTGTAAACAGAAGAGCATTTTAAACAGACAAAGCAAGAAACAAAGATAAAAATAATTTGTTTGACCTACTGTGTAACTTAATGCTGTATTTTTTTGTTGTTGTTAGAAAAAGCCAAGTTTGTCTCTTAGAATATCCAACCTCATAATAAACTTCTGAGAATTCTTTACTTAGACACTGGGGCACCCTTCTTTGTTAAAAGTGTGTAAAGGATTATGTCAGTACATGGGACACAGAAGAATGTAGGCCCCAAAAAGTGGACTTAAAGAAGGTGCTCATGTGCCCTGGGCTACCGGTTTAGGTCAGGGAGGTAATAGTGCAGTTGAAAATCAGCAGAGCTGTGACATTACATCTGAGATTGAACAAAGACAAAAACCATTTCTATTATTGAGAGTTACTAACATTACCTTCCATTTGCTGAATGCTTACTGTGTCTCACACACACTGCTAAGCAATCTCTATTAAACCTTTCAAAGATGGTAAAACATAACCATGCTTTATCCAGGGCTTGCGTATCCTATGTCCTCATCTTTAAAATGGGAGGATGGGGTGGTAATTTTATAGATAAGAAAACTAATTTTCCTTTTTAAATTCACACAGATAGTAAGTGGCAGAATAAGGATTCCTGAGTCTATGTCCTAAAAATCCAATTGTTTTTCAGGATATCACAGTAACTCTATTAAAAGTAAATAACTTAAAAAAATACCAAGTATCTATTTCTTGCCAAGACTTATGATTCAAAGCAGTTAGAAGTCTCATTTAGGGAATAGGAAAATAGAGTGGTAACTGGCAATATATACTTCTGAAGAAACACGAACTTAATCAGTACTAGGAATCAATATATGTCCTAAATATACCTTTTTTTAAAATTAGCTCTAAATCCATTAAGGTTGTTCAATATTGAGGTTCTTTTCTAGCTCTAAAATGCTCTTTTTCTAATAATGAAATCTGACTTCAACCGTATGCCCTGAGAAAAAGCACTTTATCTGAAGAGTAAAATTACCGAGAGAACATTTTAGGTCAATCAAATGAATGTTTCCTCCTAATTTACAACAAACTATTTTGATTCTCTAACTCTGTGAAGCTTTTTTTAATTTCCCAGGTGAAAGTAAAACAGAAACATAAAACAATATAGTCCCTTTTTTAAGGAAAAATAATGGATTTTTTTTTCATTTGTTTTCTACGTGTGTACATGCGCAGGCCTACATGTGAATGGGTTTTACCATGCAGGGAGAATTAATTCACTAGAAAACTAGTTGATCTATGGGATTTACAAGAAAAGAGAATTTTAAGAACTTTACCTGGTGCTACTTTAACCTATTTTTCTTGTTAGTATAGGTTTTATGATCTTACTTTTCTATTTCTGTGGAATATGGAGAAAATGTTTTTTTATGCTTCTATGGATTAGATAGATTTTAGATATAAAAACTTTCTAAAAGTCTTTACACAATGTACACCTTCAGTATTGGAAATGATGTAATAATGAAATACATAGCGTAGCAAATTGTAAAAAGTAACACTGACCATTTAAAACAGAGGGGTAAAAACTAGCAAAATTGGACATGTGAGAAAGTACACTACAGAGACAGATTATGGTAGGA
Organism: Mandrillus leucophaeus; assembly: GCF_000951045.1. Lineage (NCBI taxonomy): Eukaryota > Metazoa > Chordata > Mammalia > Primates > Cercopithecidae > Mandrillus > Mandrillus leucophaeus. The sequence goes on along the minus strand of NW_012109363.1, from coordinate 3,641,832 downwards.
ACAGAAGTAGTCCCTAAGAACTGACTGACTTTTATGATCAATAACTATTTTTTGAAGTTTTATATAATGATGAATACCTGCTTTTTTTTTTTCTGTTAGGGCAGAGTTTTTGGAAAATACATTCACATTCCTTTTCTATGTGGTTGTGTTCTTTCTGAAATTTTTCTATGAATTGATGTGCATCGATGTAGCATTTCCTATTGAACTTTCATGCTTCTGTGTTGTTTTGTGAAACGAATTTTCGCAAACCCTCATGTGCAGACCACAGATTTGGTGCAAACAATACTGGTGATTGAATAGCAACACCGTTGGGTAAGTGTTTGAGATTATGATCAGCATGACTTTATGCTAATAAATATTTTAAATCTACATGAAATGGGAAAATTCCTTAAGAGAATCAAGTTGTTAAATTAAACAAGATATAGAAAATCTAAATAGATATAGCCACTAGAAAAATGAAATTTGTAGTTTTAAATCTTCCCACAATGCAAACTCAAGACCCAGATAACTTCCTTGGTGAAATTCATTCCAGCATCTTAAGAATTCTACATGAACTCTTCTAAAATTTTGAGCATGAAGGAAAATGTTCACAATTACATTTTGGGATCAGAATTAACCTATTGCCAAAACCATACAAAAACATTTTTTAAAAATGGTTGGCTTAGAAAGAAAATAGTTCAAAGAAAATGTTAAAAATACAAATAAATGAAATACAGCAATATATAAATGAATAATATAACATGACCAGGTGGAGTTTATCCTAGAAATACAAGTTTGGAATAACATTCAAAAATTAACCCCTACATTTCATCATTATGAAAGATAAACTGATACAGGAGCTAGAAACAAATTATTTAGGCAGATAGGAAGGGTCAGAATTCTTGGTAAGGTTTTCCTTTTAATAAAAAGCAGCCCTCAAATAATATCTTTCTTATTATGCTTTAAGTTCTGGGGTACATGTGCAGAACATGCAGGTTTGTTTCATAGGTATACACGTGCCATGGTGGTTTGCTGCACACATCAACTTGTCATCTACATTAGGTATTTCTCCTAATGTTATCACTCCCCAAGGCCCACACCCTGCCACAGGCCCTGGTGTATGATGCTGAGAATGATAGTTTCTAGCTTCATGCATATCCCTGTAAAGAATATAAACTGTCTCTTATACACATCTAGATGTGTATAAGAGACAGGTGTATAGAAGGCCTCTCAAATAGTAAAAGTAACAGAGCACTGCACATGTACATGCAGATACGTGCATGTGCAAACACCTACACACGTGTAAACAGAAGAGCATTTTAAACAGACAAAGCAAGAAACAAAGATAAAAATAATTTGTTTGACCTACTGTGTAACTTAATGCTGTATTTTTTTTTTTGTTAGAAAAAGCCAAGTTTGTCTCTTAGAATATCCAACCTCATAATAAACTTCTGAGAATTCTTTACTTAGACACTGGGGCACCCTTCTTTGTTAAAAGTGTGTAAAGGATTGTGTCAGTACATGGGACACAGAAGAATGTAGGCCCCAAAAAGTGGACTTAAAGAAGGTGCTCATGTGCCCTGGGCTACCGGTTTAGGTCAGGGAGATAATAGTGCAGTTGAAAATCAGCAGAGCTGTGACATTACATCTGAGATTGAACAAAGACAAAAACCATTTCTATTATTGAGAGTTACTAACATTACCTTCCATTTGCTGAATGCTTACTGTGTCTCACACACACTGCTAAGCAATCTCTATTAAACCTTTCAAAGATGGTAAAACATAACCATGCTTTATCCAGGGCTTGCGTATCCTATGTCCTCATCTTTAAAATGGGAGGATGGGGTGGTAATTTTATAGATAAGAAAACTAATTTTCCTTTTTAAATTCACACAGATAGTAAGTGGCAGAATAAGGATTCCTGAGTCTATGTCCTAAAAATCCAATTGTTTTTCAGGATATCACAGTAACTCTATTAAAAGTAAATAACTTAAAAAAATACCAAGTATCTATTTCTTGCCAAGACTTATGATTCAAAGCAGTTAGAAGTCTCATTTAGGGAATAGGAAAATAGAGTGGTAACTGGCAATATATACTTCTGAAGAAACACGAACTTAATCAGTACTAGGAATCAATATATGTCCTAAATATACCTTTTTTTAAAATTAGCTCTAAATCCATTAAGGTTGTTCAATATTGAGGTTCTTTTCTAGCTCTAAAATGCTCTTTTTCTAATAATGAAATCTGACTTCAACCGTATGCCCTGAGAAAAAGCACTTTATCTGAAGAGTAAAATTACCGAGAGAACATTTTAGATCAATCAAATGAATGTTTCCTCCTAATTTACAACAAACTATTTTGATTCTCTAACTCTGTGAAGCTTTTTTTAATTTCCCAGGTGAAAGTAAAACAGAAACATAAAACAATATAGTCCCTTTTTTAAGGAAAAATAATGGATTTTTTTTTCATTTGTTTTCTACGTGTGTACATGCGCAGGCCTACATGTGAACGGGTTTTACCATGCAGGGAGAATTAATTCACTAGAAAACTAGTTGATCTATGGGATTTACAAGAAAAGAGAATTTTAAGAACTTTACCTGGTGCTACTTTAACCTATTTTTCTTGTTAGTATAGGTTTTATGATCTTACTTTTCTATTTCTGTGGAATATGGAGAAAATGTTTTTTTATGCTTCTATGGATTAGATAGATTTTAGATATAAAAACTTTCTAAAAGTCTTTACACAATGTACACCTTCAGTATTGGAAATGATGTAATAATGAAATACATAGCGTAGCAAATTGTAAAAAGTAACACTGACCATTTAAAACAGAGGGGTAAAAACTAGCAAAATTGGACATGTGAGAAAGTACACTACAGAGACAGATTATGGTAGGAACAGAAGTAGTCCCTAAGAACTGACTGACTTTTATGATCAATAACTATTTTTTGAAGTTTTATATAATGATGAATACCTGCTTTTTTTTTTTCTGTTAGGGCAGAGTTTTTGGAAAATACATTCACATTCCTTTTCTATGTGGTTGTGTTCTTTCTGAAATTTTTCTATGAATTGATGTGCATCGATGTAGCATTTCCTATTGAACTTTCATGCTTCTGTGTTGTTTTGTGAAACGAATTTTCGCAAACCCTCATGTGCAGACCACAGATTTGGTGCAAACAATACTGGTGATTGAATAGCAACACCGTTGGGTAAATGTTTGAGATTATGATCAGCATGACTTTATGCTAATAAATATTTTAAATCTACATGAAATGGGAAAATTCCTTAAGAGATTCAAGTTGTTAAATTAAACAAGATATAGAAAATCTAAATAGATATAGCCACTAGAAAAATGAAATTTGTAGTTTTAAATCTTCCCACAATGCAAACTCAAGACCCAGATAACTTCCTTGGTGAAATTCATTCCAGCATCTTAAGAATTCTACATGAACTCTTCTAAAATTTTGAGCATGAAGGAAAATGTTCACAATTACATTTTGGGATCAGAATTAACCTATTGCCAAAACCATACAAAAACATTTTTTAAAAATGGTTGGCTTAGAAAGAAAATAGTTCAAAGAAAATGTTAAAAATACAAATAAATGAAATACAGCAATATATAAATGAATAATATAACATGACCAGGTGGAGTTTATCCTAGAAATACAAGTTTGGAATAACATTCAAAAATTAACCCCTACATTTCATCATTATGAAAGATAAACTGATACAGGAGCTAGAAACAAATTATTTAGGCAGATAGGAAGGGTCAGAATTCTTGGTAAGGTTTTCCTTTTAATAAAAAGCAGCCCTCAAATAATATCTTTTTTATTATGCTTTAAGTTCTGGGGTACATGTGCAGAACATGCAGGTTTGTTTCATAGGTATACACGTGCCATGGTGGTTTGCTGCACACATCAACTTGTCATCTACATTAGGTATTTCTCCTAATGTTATCACTCCCCAAGGCCCACACCCTGCCACAGGCCCTGGTGTATGATGCTGAGAATGATAGTTTCTAGCTTCATGCATATCCCTGTAAAGAATATAAATTCATTCTTTTTATGGCTGCATAGTATTCCATGGTGCATATGTGCCACATTTTGTTTATCCAGTCTATCACTCACGGGCATTTGGGTTGGTTCCAAGTCTTTGCTATTGTGAACAGTGCCGCAGTAAACATATGTGTGCATGTGTCTTTATAGTAGAATGATTTATAATCCTTTGGGTATATACCTAGTAATGGGACTGCTGGGTCAAATGGTATTTCTAGTTCTAGATCCTTCAGGAATCGCCACAGTGTCTTCCACAATGGTTGAACTAATTTACACTCCCACCAACAGTGTAAAAGCGTTCCTATTTCTCTACATCCTCTCCAGCATCTGTTGTTTCCTGACTTTTAATGACAGCCATTCTAACTGACGTGAGATGGTATCTCATTGTGGTTTTGATTTGCATTTCTCTAATGACCAGCGATGATGAGCTTTTTTTCATATATTTGTTGGCTGCATAAATGTCTTCTTTTGAGAAGTGTCTGTTTACGTCCTTCGCCCACTTTTTGATGATGGTGTTTTTTTTCTTGTAAATGTGTTTAAGTTCTTTGTAGATTTTGGATATTAGCCCTTTGTCAGATGGATAGATTGCAAAAATGTTCTCTCATTCTGTAGGTTTCCTGTTCATTCTGATGATAGTTTCTTTTGCTGTGCAGAAGCTCTTTTGTTTAATTAGATCCCATTTGTCAATGTTGGCTTCTGTTGCCATTGCTTTTGGTGTTTCAGTCATGAAGTCTTTGCCCTTGCCTATGCCCTGAATGGTATTGCCTAGGTTTTCTTCTAGGGTTTTTATGGTTTTAAGTCTTACGTTTAAGTCTTTAATCCATCTTGAGTTAATTTTTGAGTAAGGTGTAAGAAAGGGATCCTGTTTCAGCTTTCTGCATATGGCTAGCCAGTTTTCCCAACACATTTATAAAATAGGGAATCCTTTCCTCATTTCTTGTTTTTATCAGGTTTGTCAAAGATCAGATGGTTGTAGATGTGTGCTGTTATTTCTGAGGCCAAAAACCAAACCGCATCTTCTCCTCCAAATAATTTCTTTTCTAACAAAGAGCAGCCTGTAAAATTGAGCTGCAGACAAAAATAAGCAAGCTGGAAGCTTGCACAGGTGAATGCCGGCAACTGTGCTAATAGGAAAAGGCTACCTGGCGGCAGGTGTGTTCAAAATGGAGGTTCCCTCTTCTGTTTTCTTTGTTGCCACATGTACAGTAAAAAGACAGGAAGGCTGGGCACGGTGGCTGACGCCTGTAATCCCAGCACTTTGGGAGGCTCAGGCAGGCGGATCATCTGAGGTCAGGAGTTCGAGACCAGCCTGGCCTATGTGGTGAAACCCTGTCTCTACTAAAAATACAAAAATTGGCTGGGCGTAATGGCAAGCGCCTGTAATCTCAGCTACTAGGGAGGCTGAGGTAGGAGAATCAATTCAATCTGGGAGGCTGAGGTTGCAGTGAACCAAGATCACACCACCACACTCCAGCCTGGGCCAAAGCAGAGACTCCGCCAAAAAAAAAAAAAAAAAAAGAGGCAGGCAACATGGTAATGGCCAGGTAGAGACCCCATCTTCATAATAAAAGATTAGGGTAGGATGGTCAGCTTCTTCGCACTATGTGAATGGCACACCTGGCTCCACCAATCTTTTGGGCTCCATGCAAATCAGACACTGCCTCCTCAAGCCCATCTATAAAACCCCATGCATTTCGCCACAGAACCAGCAGACCCGCTCAAGAACCCCTTTCTCTCTGTAAGAGAGAGAGCTCTTCTCTTTCGCCTACTAAACCTCTGCTCTTAAACTCACTTCTTGTGTGTCCATATCCTCGATTTCCCTGGTGTGAGACGATGAATTTTGGATATTTACCCCAGACAGCAATCCCGCTTCAAAATCAAATGACTTACTATAACAATAAAATCCTTTGTTAAAGCTCTACACCCATTGGTTATAAAAGTTCTCAGCAAACCAGAAATGGAGGAGAAATTTCTCAACCTAATAAGATGTATCTCCATAAAACCTACAGTTAAAATCACACTTCATAGCAATGTTGCTCAGCTGGGAGTGATTTTTGCCCCTAGAGAACTTTTGAAAATGTTTGGAGACAGGTTTGCTTGTCACAGTTAGGGTGGAGGATGACGTTCCCCTTGTGTTTAGTGAGTAGAAGCCTGAAGTGCTGCAAAATATCCTATAATACACAAGACAGCCGCCTGCACAATGAAGAATTATCTAGCTCCCTATGTCAACCTCATCCGTATGGATTGAGAAAGCTTGCTTTATAGTGAGTGAGTGAGTGAGTGAATGTTTCCCCCATAAGATCAAATACGAGACAAGGATATTCATTCTCAACAATTCTACTAAATATTTTTCTAGAGTACCTAACATTGTGATACAATAAGTAAAAAAATAAAATGTATATTCAATAGAAAGAAGGAAGTAAAAATCTCTTTATTTGCAGACAACATGATATTGTATGTAGAAAATCCTAAGGAGTCTAAAAAATGCAATTGAAAACTAATAAATTAGTTCAGCAAGGCCAAAGCATCCAAAGCGCTGACATACAGATCAATGGAAGAGAATAAGGAGGACAGAAATGGACTCTCATGTCTATGCTCGCTAATTATTTTTGCAAATGTATGAAGGTAATTCAATGAGGAAAGGATACTTTTTTCAATTAATGGTGCCAGAACTACTGGTTATAGGTATTGAAATGATGAACATTAAACCATATCTAACATCATGCATAAAAATTAACTGGAAATGCCTCAGAAATCTAAGGTAAGAGCTAAAACAATACAATTCTGGAAGAAAATACAGGAGAAAATCTTAGCAACCAAAGAGAAGCAAAGATTTCTTAGTACAGAGAAAATAAGACACAACAGAAAAAAATTATTTGGACTTCATCGAAAACTTCTTGAAAAGATAACATTAAGAAAATGAACAGGGAAAAACAATAGCCTGGGAATGATATTTGTGTAGTGTGGATATCTAATATATCCGGAATATATAAAGAACTGCAATCATTCAATAATAGGACAAAGAACTCTTTAAAGACATGCAAATGATTGCAACCCATTTGTGTCAATCAGCATTGAAAACCGTGCTCAATGACATTAGTCATTAAGGAAATCAAAGTTAAAATTACAATGAGACAACATTATATATACAACTGAGTGACTAAAATCTGAAAAAACTGACAATACTACTGTTGTTGAAAATGTAAAGCAACTTGAATTCTCACATATGGCTGTCGGGGATGTAAAGTGACATCATTCTAGAAAACATTTTGTCAGTTTCTTATAAAGTTAAATATATATTGCCATATGGTCTAGAAATTTTACTCTTGGTATTTACTCTGAGAAATGAAAATATATGCCCACACAAAGACTTGTACACAAATGTTCATTACAGTTATATTCGTAATAGCCAAAAACTGGAAACTGCCTAACTACCCATGAACAGTTAAAAAATGATTTCTTAAAACATCTTTAAAAATGATTTTTAAAAATAATTCCATTGTAATTAAATAATGTGGCAGTTTTAATATATATCCACAGATCCTTTGTCAAATTTTCTGGGCCTTCCCTTGAATCTACAATGACCATGATCATGTACTTAAAAGCAACATAACGCAACCAAAGTGACGCTACATAACCTCCATGACTACGTCGGAAAAGGCCAAATGGCTTCTGCCTGGAATCCTGACCTACCAGGTAATGAGTCTTGCTGTTCTAAGACCATGAAGCTATGAGAAGACCACATAAAAGTGTTCCAGCCCAGACATGTCTTTGAGGTCTCTACCACTAATCAGCATCAATCCTTAGGCACGTGAGTGAAATCATCCCCATTACTCTGACCCCCAAGCGTTTACTCGCCCTTAGTCTGTCCGTATTCCCAGCTGAGGCCCTATGTATCGTTGAGCTGTCCCTATTGTGGCCTGATGAAAGTCTGACCTATGGGATCAATGAGCATGCTCAAATGATTGTTCCCTGCCACTGTGTTTGAGGTGACTAGTTATGCAGCAATAGTAACTGGAACAATAAATGAACCTGTTAAACATTACACTGAGTGAAAGATGCTGGACACAAAACATGCATTCTGGATGATTCCTTTTGCTTGACACTAGAAAAGACAAACTTAATTTATAGTGATAGCAGATCAGTGATTACCTGGGACCCCGGGTGAAGTTGGGCTGACAAGGAAGGGGCATGAAGGAATGGGTAATGGAAATGTTTTATATTGTGATTGCAGAAGCTGTTACATTTGTTAAAATTCATTGAACTATGCCCTTAAAGGAACTGCATTTTATTGTGTATAAATTATACCTTAATAAAGTCATATTTCCAAAAAAATGAGAGGCAAACGTATGTAGGTAGCTAGAAACTAGAAAAGAGTGCTGTCTACCTGCCCAAAGGTTGCATAGATGCCTGCAAATATTAGTCCAACTATTGGTCTCTAAATGGCTCACCACCACATCCTCAGGGAAAAAGCCAGGGACGCGGAGGTAGAGAGACAGGTTTGGGGCTGTTTAGAATGTTTCCATGAAAAATGCTTCCTGCTTAATACTGGACTTTTAACAGGCTGCTTAGTACTGGACTTTAAATAGTCAGAAAAAAAAAGAATAACTTATTTGCTCATCTTCCCCCAGAAGTTTTCATGTCCTAGCAGTGTTTCTTTTCCATAGAAAAGGCCTGCTTTTGAGAAGAGGGTAAGTTCTTTGTTTCTGACAGCAGGTGTCACAATTGCCTAATAAAAGAGAAGAAAGCTGCAAGATTTCCTAATGCAAAAAAGCAAGCCACCAACACCTAAAAATACAGACTCATTCAGTTAGTATCATTAACATATTGGAACAGCCATGGTAATGAGTACAGTTCCTCCATTCACAGATAGCATGCTGGAATAGACATGGAATAGACAGCATCTATTTCATCACACTTTTTGAGATGAAAAAGGGGAATAGTACCTTATAAAGTGTGTGTGTTTCTATGTGTATATGAATACGTATATGTGCAAAAAATATACATACATATATACTACAAGCAGTATCCCAATTTCATGTATGTTAAAATGTGAAAGCACTTGAAATATGGTAACCAACCACATGCTATTTGGAAGGTACCCAGTGAGTCACACATCCCTGCCAATGCTTTCCAGTTTGCCAGGTGTCTCTCTGCCCGATTCTGCTTTCTTTGCACAGAGGCTAACTCTGGAAGGTGCCATTGCCCCTGCTGGTCAATGACTCATGACAACAATGGAGAATTTTGAGGCAGCGGGCCCTGGGTGGTGAAGGATGGTGGTAGGCACAGTCCTATTTGCTGATGGATACAGGAGGTGGTACTCTTTCTTTCAGCGTGCGTTTTAAGAGTAATTAGCAGGGAAATAAAGAATTATCTCTGTTCTTTGTAATCGGAACCTATAGTTAGTAGATGCCTGTTGTCCTGGTCTAGGGCCATAGGGGAAACTCAACAAACACAGAGAAAACACAACCACTAACAATCTCTAGCTGGTGATAGTTGCCCGGCAGGCCATGAGAAAGTTCATTTCCCAGCATTTAACCAAACAATTTTTTGTTTTATTTTCTGAGATGGAGTCTTGCTCAACTGATGCCCAGGCTGGAGTACAGTGCTGTGATCTCAGCTCACTGCAACCTCTGCCTTCCAGGTTCAAGTGATTCTCCTGCCTCAGCCTCTGGAGTAGCTGGGATTACAGGCACCCACCACCACACCCAGCTAATTTTTGTATTTTTAGTATAAACAGAGTTTCACCATGTTGGCCAGACTGATCTAGAACTTCTGACCTCAGGTGGTCTGCCCATTTCAGCCTCCCAAAGTGCTGGGATTACAGGCATGAGCCACTGCACCCGGCCTCAGCTGAAGTTTTTATCTTCCTGTGCTCACATGCTTAGAGAGGACTTTACTATTGAATATTGTCTGGATTTTTCTTTCCTTTAAAAAAGTAATTTAGTATTCAGTTTTTCGTGTCTCTGCATTCAACCCAGGACCTTTCATTTTAGCTAAGATTATTACATCTGTTTTGGTGAATGTTCTTTTGTAGTATGAAGTCTATATCTACTGTGTCAAAAAGATGTCCTCAGAGTAGCTGAGCGGTAAAATTCCCAGACACAAGTCCATCTTCTTCAAATTGAATATTTCTTCTGTATGTCTCTTTAACCCACTGGGGAAGGAATAGTACCCTAAGTAATCAAATGAATAAATAAATAATATTAAAGTTAAAAAAGTATTAATCTTTTAAACGCTCAGTTACCAAAGGACAAGGGATTCTCCCTGCACCACCACATAGAGAGAGCCCCCTCCGGGGTAAACGCTGAAAGATTCATTTGCTAAATTGAATTTCTGTGCTAAAACTGTTGTCTAAGCAAATATAGATGATGCCTCTGACTTGGAGGATGAAGAAGAGAGAATGACATTCAGGTCAACAACCTGGTGCAAGGAGGGAGCAACTGAGTATGGACCAGAGGGCCATCACATGGCAGGATTAGGGGAGAGCTTCAGGATACAGAACAGGACACACGTGTAGAGCCCAGCTCCAGTCTGGGTTGTTGATAACTGAGTTGGCTGCACAATGTGATTAGGAAGAGTCATCGATGTCTAAATAATGAGACAAGTCAATGGAGAGTCCTGGATTTACAATCCGGTAGACAAGGTATATCAAGAAAAAGCAATGTCAAAATTCAGAACCTACATAAAAGCTACTAGAATAAGTTAGTTTAGCGAGTTGCAGGATCAATATACAAATCAATAGAATAGAGAGGCCAAGAATTGATTCTCACATATATGCTTAATGACTTTTTTATTTTACAAATGTATCAAGGCAATGCAATAAAAACAGGATGCATTATTTTCCAGTAAATGGCGCTGGACCAACTCACCATATATATGGAATAAATGAGCATTGGACCTTACCTGACACCATATATGAAATGTAGTTTGAAATACATCATATAACCAATATAAAATCTAAAAGAATGTCAGTTATGAAAGAAAACATAAAAGAAATTCTTATCAACCAAGAGGAAAAAAAGGTATGTTAGTACTGAGCAAATATAAAGCATAAAGGAGAAAAGATAAATTGGATTTTACCAAAATTGAACATTTTTAACCTTGAAAACATGACATTAAGAAAATGAAAAGGCAAGTCCCAGCCTAGGAGGAAATGCTCTATGTACGTACATATATGTGACATATCTGGAATATTTGAAAAATGTTTATAAGACAAAGAACTTGTGCCTAGAATTCGAATCCTCAAAAATGACAGTAGGCAGGGTAGTCACGATCCAAGAGATTTATCTAAATATGGGAAATGAGGCAAGCCTGCAGTTGCAAGTAGAACCATCAAGGAAAAAGCAAAGGAACAAGCCATCCCGCATCTGTGGCTTCAGGCTGAGGTTAAGGAGAAGGGAGGGAGATTACATAGAAGGTGTGCTAGGCCACTCTTTGTGTTGCTGTAAAGAAGTAACTGAGACTGGGTAATTCATAAAGAAAAGAGGTTTACTTGGCTCATGGTTCTTCAGACTGTACAGGAAGCATGGTGCTAGCATCTGCTTGGCCTCTGGGGAGGCCTCAGGAAGCTTACAATCATGATGGAAGGTGAAGGAGGAACAGACATCTCATATGACAAGAGAGGGAGCAAGAGAGGGTGGAGGGGAGGTGCCCCACACTATTAACCAGATCTCAGGAGAACTCACTCATCATCACAGACAGCACCAAGCCATAAGGGATCGACTTCCATGACCCAAACACCTCCCACCAGGCCTCACCTCCAACATTGGGGATTACATTTCAATAAGAGATTTGGGCAGGACAAATATCTAAACCATATCAGAAGGTAATGAGAAGGTAGCTTTTTCTTTGAGTAAAAGGGGATAGAAAAGGTTGAGTGAACTCCAGGATAGGAGACACTGTGGTCGGACTAATTGTGATACTTCAGAGGAACAGATGATGTTGTCAGCTCGCCGGTTATTGCCCTAGTAATGAAACTCAGGGATTTTATCCCTAAACTCCTGAAAAATCCCTTACCTGGAAATCCACCTGATAGGCCTGAGCAGGCATCTTTCTGGCCAGCTGGACTGAGGTTACCTGCCTGGCCTGCTAGTCTGGGCAGGAGGTCTGTTTCTGCTCAAAGACTGTGAGATATGTCAGTCTAGAGCCAGTGATCTGCCCCCAAAAGCTTTAACCTGGACCTCTGATTCCTCTAATTCCCCTTTACCCTTTCTTTTCATACCAATGGACAATAAGCCAGAATCTCCTTAGTATTTGGCCTTTTCCTTTTACACTCCTGAGTAGAGACGATAAACCTGTGGTCAACCACACCCTGCACAGACTCCGGGTGACAGCTCTGTGTGTCTCTGTGGAAGCTCTCTGCGGTGGTTTGGTGGCACTCAGTTTGTGAATATGCGTGTGCATGAGGCATGTTAACAGTGCCCCAGAGACACTGTTTCCAGAGCATGCATGTTTTCTCCTTCCAAGATTCTTCTTAGGCTGAAAACTGGCCAAATCAGCCATGAATAAGGAAGAGAATCCTTGCAAACCCTTAATTTCAAATTCAGTTCCAAATAAAAAGTAGAACTGAGATATTTGGGTGGAAGACAGAGACTGATTATTTCTTCATTCAACAGGTAACAAGGGAGGAGTTGGTTGTGCTGAACTAAATGAATGAGGCTTGGCCAGAGATGCAGTTTTCAGCCCAAGAAGCTCAGCTTTTGTTAAGGTGACCTGAAAGGCATGCATAGTGGCTGAGGGTAGAGGCTGTGGGCAGGTTGTTGTTCAGGGACAGGTCCAGTGGAAGCTGTCTGTGAAGCTGGATTTCTCCTCTCTGCCACGGTCACGTGCTCACATATGGCTGGACCAGCACAGCCAGAGGCCTGCAATAAAGCCATTGTCGGCGGGTTGTGTTATCACCTACGATTCAACAGAAGATGGAGACCTGGGCTTTGCTGCTGTCAACATTATGGCCACACGAGGGCGTACAAGGTCCTAGATTTTGCCCACAGAGGCCTGTCTCTGAGTCAGATCCACACCAGGATTCAGGGATCTCCTACTGTGCCTACCTACAGTACACCAGTCACAGCCCCTCTGATGCATGAGGAATGCAGAGGAAATGCAAAGGCAAAGAAAGGAAAGAAGTCCTTGGTCCTGAAGGCGCTCTGCTCCCACCCTGCTCTGTGGGCACAGAGGCCTGTGGGGCTGAAGAAGTGGGTTCACCTTCCCTGTCACCTACTAAGTGGGCTCCTGGTGGAAAGCATCCACGGAGGTCAGAGGCTTTCCTGGAAGCTTATAGGGAAGGGCCTTGCCGACGGTTCACAAGCAGGATTTTTAAAAATGCAGGGTATCAGGAATTGAGGAAGAAAGATTAGGAAATCGGTAATAAAATGTAGTTTCCTACTTGGAAATGCAGGAGCCGAAAGGGAAGCGGGCATGATACATAAAGACTGGCCAGTCCTTTGGCCTGGAGCTTGTCTTAAGGTCAGAGATCTGCACCTTCGAAAAGTGACTCTATTTAAGTTTTGCGTGTTATCACAGTATTTTTTCTTGTTTTTATTGAGGACAGAGTAAAATTATTTTTTCAAAAAGTCCTTTATTTAGCTTTGCTTTTCTTTTTTGTGATTGAAGATGCATTTGCAAGAAGGAAGTCTAACTATCTCTGGAATCGGTGTGGTGCATCCCCAGAGGGAGAGGGAGTGAACCCAGACCACGCTCAACCTGGCAGTCAGGGGCTCTCTTCACAGTATTTGAAAAGTTTTGCCTTTTTCTCCTAAATGCCTCTGCTAATTTAATTCATCGGTACTGAATTTTCAAGCCTTGACTCTTCCTCTCAGCTTCTTCCCAGATGTCCATGAAAACCTCGTTATGTTCCCTTTCCTCTGATTTCTCACTGTTTTCTTGTATCCTGGGGCCATTATTATACCGAGATAACAGCATGTTATCTTTTTTTAAAAAGTCTCCATGATGGGTAAGAGGACTGTCTCTTCTTTTTGCCGGTTTCTCTCTTCTGCCTCCTATCCTCAATATAGGTTAATGCGATTTCAGAATGAAACATTCTGCCAATTTAGGGTTGTTACTAGATGGTGGTGGGTTTGGGGGTGGACAAAGTTAGCAAGATGTTGTGTGCAGTCCTCTTCTCCCATTCTCTCATGAGGCATTGGTTCATTCTTTCTTTCGTTTTTCTGGTGTCTAGCTGAGGGCAAGGTATGTGCTATGTGCTAAGTGGTGAGGTGATGGGCCTGTGGACACCCTTTTCCTTTTTTCTCAAACCCTCATTCTAAGGAAAACTCCAGGAAGAAAGTGCAATTGAGGGATATCGTCTGGCACAAGATTCTAAATGTTCACCTTAGAATACCTCCCTTAAAACACAGCATTTGTTCCATACTTTTCGTCTGTTCTCCATTTGAGTGTATCACAGCAGGTAAAGTCCTCTCTAACATTCTTATTCATAGATATTTCTCATTTGGTATTGACTTTCTGAATCTCGGCCCTGCAAAATTGTCTTCTAAACCATGTCTTTCTAAACCATGGCCTTTTTAAACTTTCTTCTACTTTTTAATTAATATGTCATAACTTTACATATTTTGGGGGTTCATGTGATATTTTGATCCATGTATACAATATGTGGTGATCAAATCAGGGTAATTGGGGTATCTATCACCTCCAATAAATATCCACATTTTTTGTGTGTTTCTTTCAAACTTGACTTCTGTAAAAGCTCAAAATATTTGTCTTCCTTTTTAAATGGCCACATTTTAATTTCTTCCATTTCCAAAAAGTATACTGCTACATGACTTCCTTAATGAAGTCCTTCCTTGGTTCTAATTTTGTTCCCTCCTCTACCTTGCAATGCTACTTTAATCGGCGAACTCTTCATCAGTTCTCCATCGCATCTTCATTTGTCACCATCCACAGCAAATCGGTTTGATCAGTGAAATCTTCCACGTGCTGCCGCCTTCCTTCCCATATCCCTGTGCCAACATCTGTGCTCTTCTTAGGTCTCCTCAAGGGTAACTGAACTCTGCATTGACCTTACCCAGCATCCTCACTCACTGACATTCTAGGGCAGCTGGCTTCCCAGACTTTTCTCTGGATGTGTCATGATCATTCCCTGTTCCAAATAAGTACTCCAAAGGAGCACACACATGCGTGTACACATGTGTGCACAGACACATATGCACATGTATCTGACATATCCCTTGGTTTCTGTGATGTCTAAGGCTTGGTTGGATTAGCCTTTTCATCTAGTCTAATTATTAAGGGTACATATTTCCTTTTCAATTTGTTTCTAGACCAAAGTAATAACCACATTTAAAAAACAGGACATGACCTCTACAGCACTTTACATCTATTTATCTCTTGGCCAGTTGTTAATGCGATGAGAGCTTGCAGAGATTCCTATGTGCTAGGATCCATTGAGCTGAAATCCCAACACAATGCTGGGACTGTGTAAGAAATCTAACATCTTTCCTTTTTTTTTTTTTAATGATGAAGTCTGGGATCTTATTGTATTCATCACCAGAATGTACATTGTAGTCATTAAGTAATTTCTGATTACCTACCCCTGTCACACCTCTCACCCTTCTGAGTCTCCAGTGTCTATCATTCCATACTGTATGCCCATGTGTACACATTATTTAGCTCCCACTTATAAGTAAGAAAATGAGGTATTTGGCTTTTTGTTTCTGAATTATTTCACTTAAGACAGTGTCCTCCAGTTCCAGCCATGTTGCTGCAAAAACATCATTTCATTTTTTGTTATGAGTGGGTAGTATTCCATGGTAAATATATTCTGTTTTTTTAACTTTTAAGTTCAGGGGTACATGTGCAGGATGTGCGAGCTTATTACGTAAGTAGATTTGTGTCATGGGGGTTTGTTGTACAGATAGTTTCATCACCCAGGTACTAAGCCCAGTACCATTAGTTGTTTTTACTGATCCTCTCCCTCCTTCCACCCTCCACCCTCCATTTGACCCCAGTGTGTGTTGTTCCCCTCTATGTGTACATGTGTCTCATTATTTAACTCCCACTTATAAGTGAGAACGTGCTGTATTTGGTTTTCTCTTCCTGTGTTAGTTTGCTAAGGATAATGGCTTCCAGCTCTGTCCATAACCCTGCAAAGGACAGGATCTTGTTCTTTTTCATGGCTGCATAGTATTCCATGGTGTATATGTACCACATTTTGTTTATCCATTATATCATGGATGAACATTTATGTTGGTTCCATCTCTGCTATTGTGAATAGTGCTGCAATGAACATACACATGCATGCATCTTTATAGTAGAATGACTTATATTCCTTTGGGTACATACCTACTAATGAGATTGGGGGACCTCATGGTATTTTAGGTCTTTGTTGAATTGCCACACTGTCTTTCACAATGTCTGAACTAATTTATACTTCCACCAACAGAGTATAAGTGTTCCTTTTTCTCAATAACCATGCCAGAATCTGTTATTTTTTTGACTTTTTAATAGTAGCCATTCTGACTGGTGTGAAATGGTATCTCGTTGTGGTTTTGATTTGCATTTCTCTAATGCAAAGCTGGAGGCATCATGCTACCCAACCTCAAAGTATACTACAGGGTTACATAAACCAAAACAGCATGGTATTGGTATAAGAACAGACACATAAAGCAATGGAACAGAATGGAGAACTCAGAAATAAGACCACACACTTACAATTATCTCATCTTTGACAAACATGACAAAAACAGGCATTGGAGAAAGGTTTCCCTATTCAATAAATGTTGCTGGGATAACTGGCTAGCCATATGCAGAAAATTGAAAATGGACCCCTTCCTTATGCCATATACAAAATTTAACTCAATATGGATTAACGACTTAAATGTAAAACCCAAAACTATAAAAGCCCTAGAAGACAACCTATACAGTACCATTCCGGATATAGGCACAGGCAAAGATTTCTTGACAAAAATGTCAAAAGCAATTACAACAAAAGCAAAAATAGACAGATGGGGTCTAATTAAACTAAAGAGCTTCTGCACAGCAAAAGAAACTATCAACAGAGTAAACAGACAGCCTACAGAATGGGAGAAGATTTTTACAAACCATGCTTTGGACAAAGGTCTAATGGCCAGCATCTATAAGGAACTTAAGCAAATTTACAAGAAAAAAACAAGTCCATTAAAAAGTAGGCAAAAGACATGAATAGATGCCTCTCAAAGGAAGATATAGATGAGGCCAACAATCATAGGGAAAAAAACTCAATATCACTGATCATTAGAGAAATGCAAATCAAAACCACAGTGAAATACCATCTCACACTAGTCAGAATGGCTACTATCAAAAAGTCAAAAAATCAGAGATTCTGGTAAAGTTGTGATGAAAAAGGAATACTTATACTCTGTTGATGGGAGTGTAAATTAGTTCAGCCATTGTGGAAGGCAGTGCAGCAATTCCTCAAAGACCTAAAGGCAGAAATACCATTTGACCCAGCAATCCCATTACTAGGTATATACCCAAAGGAAAATATATCATTCTATTATAAAGATGCATGCTTGTGTACATTCATTGCAGCACTATTCACAATAGCATAGAGATGGATCCAACATAAATGTTCATCATTGATAGAATGGATAAATGAAATTTGGTACATATATACCATGGAACACTATGCAGCCATAAAAAAGAACAAGATCATGTCCTTTGCAGGGATGTGGATGGAGCTGGAGGTCATTATCCTTAGCAAACTAATGCAGGAACAGAAAACTAAATATGTCATGTTCTCACTTACAAGTGGGAGCTAAATGATGAGACCCATGTACACATAGAGGGTAACAACACAGTGGAGCCATTGGCAGGTGGAGGGTAGAAGGAGGGAGAGGATTAGTAAAAACAACTAATGGGTAGTGAGCTTAATACCTGGGTGATGAAATAATTGTACAACAAACCCCATGACACACATTTCTCTGTGTAACAAATCTGCACATCCTGCACATGTACCCCTGAACTTAAAATACAAGTTTAAAAAAGTGTTTGGAAGAAAAAATATTCTTTAGATATCTTCTATATTTCCTACTTAATAATATGCAGGTACATTACTAAAGTATACAGTATGTGTTCAATAAGCTTCCAGTATATGGTGCATCTGTTTGTTTATAGAAACTCAATGTATGTGTTTTTTAATCACTAAAAATGGGAAATTTTGTTTATCCTTGTGTGGCCCCAATTTTCTTCCAATTAACTACATTTCAATTTTATATGTAAATTATAAGGCTAAATATTTTTTACTTTAACAGTAAACTCCTAGTGTGAGGCAATTTGGTCAAGGAGCAGTCAGTGTTTTTAGAAAGCAAATTACTCAGCACTATCTGCAGGCATTCGTGCTTCAAACTCACATTCATTTTTAACATCATCCTCAGTTCCCTTATGATTTATGACACCTTATATGTGTCAACTAATAAAGTGGCTTCTGAATGCTTTAATATGTGGCATTCATCCACCTCAAGAGATAATTCCATCAGAATGGAAGATAAGTGGTAGAATTCCTAGCTTTAGGACTGTTTGAATTTGTGTTCTAGGTTTTTTTTTTTTTTTTT
>NW_012109363.1:3593510-3623186 GCF_000951045.1 Mandrillus leucophaeus | reverse complement strand
TTCTTTCTTTCTTTCTTTCTTTCTTTCTTTCTTTCTTTCTTTCTTTCTTTCTTTCTTTCTTTCTTTCTTTCAAACAGTGTCTCTTTCTGTTGCCCAGGCTGGAGTGCACTTCCAAATTCACTGCAGCCTCAAATTCCCGACTCAAATGATCCTCCCACCTCAGCCTCCCAAGTATCTGGGACTACAGGTACTCACCATCACACACAGTCAATATTTTAATCTTTTATAGAGACAGGGTCTTTCTGTGTCACCCAGGCTGGTCTTGAACTCCTGGGCTCAGGCAATTCTTCCGCCTCCGCCTCTCCAAGTGCTGGCATTACAGGCATGAGTCACTATGCCTGGCCTCTGTTTGCCGTAAGTTTTCTATAGAACCTTAGATGAATCATGTAACAACCTCTTTGGCCACAGATTCTGCCCCTATAAAATTTACATAATAACGATTATCATCATATATGTCTCATTGATTTCATTAAGAATCAAACTAGATAAAAGATGTGAAAATACTTTGAAAGACTTATCCATTGAACAGATAATTAATAGTGTTTTATTTCTGCTTTGGTTGGAAACAATTATGCCTGTGAAAAGTAATTGCTAGATGTTAAAAGTCACATCACATTTAACTGTTAAACTGTATGCATATTGTCAACCATCAAAAGCAAACCATCCAGATGTTTCATCTACCAACATACCAATCCTCTGGAAGTTTCCAAAAATAGTATTTACCTTTTTATCAAAGAAATGACTATGTTTCCCTAAATAATTCTATGATCCATGCTAAATTCAATAGAAAACTTTTCATTTAAGTTATTTGGTGATAAGTTAATTATGCACAACCTTTAAAAATTGCCCAAATGTCTAAGTCAGTTTTCTTAAAGAAAAGTGGATCTTTTCATGAAACATGAGGAAACTTTTCAAAATTGAAATTTATTGAGTAGGACATTTAGGGTTAGGCAAGGGCTTGGATCTTCGACACCAAAAGCAGTTGGGGTCAGGTTTCACTCCTGCTCCAAAATACACACCAGATTTCAGTGGTTGGATGCTATTAGGTAGAATTAGAAAGGATTCACCCTATTTCCTCCCTTCTCATATCTGTATAGTGTCTCAAGCAATTGCACCAGAGTATTCTCTTAAGGCAGGAAATAATCAGAATCCTGACTCCTTTTTCTGAGATTTATGTCTATAAATCCATGTTCAACAGACTGCAGGAAGTCTAACTAACCAAAGTTAATTTCAAAACAAAAACAAAAACAAAAACAAAAAAAACAGGGATTTTTTTTTTTTTTTTTTTTTTTTTTAAGGAAAAACACTGAAAGAAAGATAGAAGGGCCACACTGTGCAGCTGTACTTGCTCATTGGCTAGGAAGTCAGTGGGGAAGGGGTGGTGATCATATTTCTAGGCTAATATAATCCATCCAACTGCATTCTCTGACCACTCTGATGACATTCATGTGCCTGCCTTAAAGCAGGTAGCTACATACGGAACTTTAAAAATTTATGTTTAAGGTTCTGTAATCTGTGGTATGCTGGTAAATTTTTAAAATCTGACTCCCTGGTAGTCCTACTTTTAATTCTTTAAGGAATCTCCATGCTGTTTTTCATACTGGTTATACTAGTTTATATTCCCACCAGCAGTATGAAAGTGTTCCCTTTTTGGAACTAACCTAAATGCCCATCAACCAATGAGTAGATAAAGAAAATTTGGTATATATACACTTTGGAATACTACTCAGCCATAAAAAGGAATAATGTCTTTTCAGCAGCTTGGGTGGAGCTGGAGGCCACTCTTTTAAGTGAAGTAACCCAGAAATGGAAAACCAAATATTGTGTGCTCTCACTTATACATGTGAGCTAAGCTTGTGCAAAGGCACAAGAATGATATAATAGATTTTGGGGGCTTGGGGGGAAATGTTGGAAGGAGGGTGAGGGATAAAGGACTATATATGGGTACAATGTTCACTGCTTAGGTGATGGGTGCACCAGAATCTCAGAAATCATCACTAGATAACTTATCTAGGTAATCAAAACTACCTGTACCCCAAAATTATTAAAATAGAAGTAAAAATTTAAAAAATTAATAATTATTGATTGTCAAAAAGCTATCTCTTTGGGGAAAAAGAGGATGTGTACATATAAGTACCTGTGTTTATTCTAAATTTCAGTGATATAATATGTAGCATGCAGTTTTCAAATAATAATTAAAAATACAATATTACTATAATTCCAAACAGGCAACTAATTTTAACAGAATGATTTCATTGGTTTCTGTTGAACTATTATGCCTTAGCCAAACTATGGTGGCAAGCAATGAATGAGTATAGTTCCAACATTTTGGTTGATATTTTTGCTTACATCAATGAGCAAAATTGAAAGAATAGAGACATCTATTAGATTTTCACTCATTCATTAAAAGTGTGAGTGACTATTGAGTTGCATGATAGTTTTCAAATAATGAAAACATATCCTCTCAAAATTCTATGCTTTCACATTTTAATTGCTATAAACAAGACTTACTTTTAAATTAAAACTCCATCACTTTCTTAAGTATAGATAATAAATAAAACAATAAATCAAACCTCGATTTGTAGTATTTGGCTATTCTGTGCTAAAGTTCTCCTATCATACACCATTGCAACGTGGTGTCACTGGTCAGAGAGTAGGGAAGAGGTGTCAGAGACTTAAATAACCATAGAGCATAGATGAGTCAAATGTAGTAGAACAGGGGGTGATATGTTTTGAGTATTTCCTCTGCTTTTGCTAGAATTTATTTAATTATGAATTTATATAGGTTGGGTTTCAGTAGTGGCTGTGTTGAGCAACCAGCTCACAATACTCCTTAAAGTTTAACAGTTGACATTCACAAGCCTGTACTAGAAGTCTCCAGCATGCCACTGATTTTAATCCCTGCAGCTCAGTTAGTTTTACTATAGGAAGCCTCTACCTGAGCACAAGGTCAGGGGTTGGGGGTGGGGTGGAAAGGATGCCCTAAGAAGCCCTTTTTCCTTGGAAGAATTGGCTAGAAGTTCATATCAGACCACTGGGCAGTGGAGATCCTGGCAAGGCATATCCTGGGGCCGCAGCCGGGCTGACACCCACACCTGGCACTCAGCTTCACAGGAAACACTGGCAGTGCCAGCCCATCGATGACAGCAAGGCCATAAAGGGGGAGACGGCCAACATCAGCATGCAGTGCATCCCAGGAGGCCCTTGGTTTCAAAGCCCAATCTTTAAACATATGTCTGAGTTTCTAGTCTCCCAGCATAGACATCTGTGGAAATTTAGGTAACTTTCATTAATTGTTAAAAATTATTTAGAGAAGGAAACCTCAGGAAGAAGCCTAGTCTTCCCAGTGACTGGCCTCACATCATGCCATTTTGGGCGTGAAAAGATGACACGACCTCCTTTTCTCATATCCATATAGCATTGCTTGGCTATCTGTGACAATATTATTAAATTACCAGAGCGATGATTTTCCAATGATGTGAGGCTTCAACACCTAACACAAATCTACAAAGAAGCTTGAAAATACTGTTTCATAAATGACCACACAGAAAAGCCTCAAAAGTTGCATTTTTATTGACATTATGGTTCATTAAATCATTAAGCCTTCTTTGCTGGCTCAATTAAAATGTAAGCTATGTAGACTTCTCAGAATAAACTTCATATATAATGATGAAGGAGATGTGTATAGGATATAAATGATACAATGAAAAATATTTACATTTAATCATTCTTGGCATGAGATAGAAAAATACTGCATGTTCAAGAGCAAGGCAAAGTGAACACAGAGGAATAACATAAAACCTGAATTCTATTTTTCTTTCTATTGCCAAAGCCTTCCCCCATCACGTGGTATTATTTTTTTATAGGCCATACTAGTGAGATGAAAGAAGCGTTAAAGCATAGTACTTGTAATTTAACAATTCTGGAGTGTTAACTCTGAATAATTCAGCGGTGCATTTTAAGGTGCTTTGATGGAAGGCTACTTTCTTTTGTTCTCCAAAGGGCAGAACTAAGTCACAAATTCATGACCTTTAAAAAAAAAAAAAAAAAAAGAAAAGAAAGATTAGGCCTAAACAAACAGCCAGTGTCTCTAAGTACATCTGTTTACCTGTTTCCTGGACTGATAACAATACAGAAAGTAGAATAACAAGTGAAAGACCATTATGTCTAAGTACACAGGTGAAAATTCACAAGATTCCTGGGACAGTTAGAGTTGTTGGTTCTTGTCCTGGCAAGGCAGCATCTCAGTGAAGCAGACTTTTGGATTCACTCTCTGATTAAACGAAAAATAAAGTTTGGAAGCCAGGGTTATTACAAGTTATAAAATATTATGTAATAACAATAATGAAAATGTATAGAATGTAAATTATGTGAATAAGAACTCATATTATTTAAGAGACAATATTATTCGCTGTATTTTATGAGTGAAAAAAAAATCTAGTTTAACTGTATTTAAAGTCCCACAGCTAGTTTGGGGCAGAAAAGACTAGAATTTTAGTTTCCTGAGTCCACCTCCAATTTTCTTTCCATGGTATAAATTGCGTATCTTGCACAGCAAGAGGCATATTCACCTAGGGTTCCAAGTCCCTAAATAGCTGGATGATTCTTTTTCTTTTGCGATGCTATGTTTCTGGCCTGGGCACAATTTCCAGAATTTCCTGCAGAGTGGAATCATTCCATGATTCACGTAGGCTGCATTAAATGGTGCTTGGTAAATAACCAAGCGTTGGTCTTTATCTTTGACCTTGCCAATCCGTTCCCAATGAAATGATAATTAATGGTGCTTGAGTCAATTATTTTCTTTATACTCTTTCTGCAGTTTCTATTCCAGAAAAGATTCGGGAAAGGGGAGTAAAGAAAATGTATCCTGAGTCTTTCCCCTATTTTTGATTTTTCTTGTTGCCATTTTTATATTTAGCGGTTATTTTTCATTGAAACAAGTACCATTTTCCAAGTAATTGGGTTCCGTAGCCCAACTCATATAGAACTGTATAAGACACAGAACTACTACCTGGATTATGACTCATTGAAACACTTTAAACGGAGTAAAATTGTCAAATTTTATAGCATGTTCTTAAATGCTATTGATTTTCTGACAGGCTTGCAAATTAAAACTATCAGCTTTTAACCAAGAATAAAACGAGCTCATCAACCAAAGCTGTTTTTAAATACACTTTCCTTTCTCATTTTGGTTGGTATTAAACTCATCATTCTCTAACAGGAATTTAAACAGGTTTTGGCATAGATTCCAGCAGCCCTAATCTCACAAGGGTCAAAGTAGCTACTTTCTCATGAGTGTTTGTCCACAATCCTTCGTCATGTTCTTAATGGTTGCTAGTTTTCCTCTCCAAAATTGAGTCATTTGAAAAATATAAAATACATTGTGTTTTAGTGTATTATAGAACCCAGTGGCATATTTTTCTCAAATGTGAAATAAAAGTGAGAAAACGTTTTGGAACAAAGAAAGCAAAAGGTCTTACGTGGTATGGTTTGGAGCGTCTCCTCCACAATCAGTTCCAGGCTTCAGTTTACACTTTAGGGCTTCGCAGCAGAGGTTGGTACATGCCTTCAAAGCACACACACAATGGAAAAAGGTGGTTCAACACTTTCTTCCCATAGACTAGGTGATAGAATTCTGGTACAAGATGGCAATGAAAGTTTACTTTTTAAGCTAAATTACTCTGATAGGCGAATTCCAGTGACAATGACCAAGGACATTGAAAAATAGAAAACAAAATATCATCAGCAATGAAGACTACTCCTTAGAAGGTGAGAAATAGAATTATTCAAGAATTTTTCAAAAATAAATTGTGTCTAGATATATGATGTGTATGTCCAAACTAAAAAAAAAATGACATACAGCAGAAAGAAAAATATGAAAATAATTTAGAAGGCTTTTCAAAAGTGTAGGAACTCCATGAAGAACTTTATATATATAAATTTCCTCAGAAAATTTAAAGGCAACTTGTCTTTTAAGACAATGCTTAATGTTGTAAAAATATCAGTGCCCTTCAAAGTTAAATATAAATTTAATGCATTTCCATCAAATCTCAATGGAATTTGAGGACAAGTTTGCAATAAGAACAGTAATGACAAAACAATGAAGAGATTTGACATTAAAATGCATTGTCAAGTTACAATCTTTAAAATAGTGTCATGCCTGGGAGAAATACCTAGACAGAAAGCTTATTTTTAAAATAGAAAAAAAACCCTAATTATATACCTAGGAATAATAAACTGGTATATCAGATCTATGAGAAATTGGATTAATCAATAAACAATACTGTATAAAGTATATATACTACTTTTTGGATAAGAAAACAGTTATTTAGAAATTCAGTTGTTCCTAAGCCCAAAATCTCTAGTTTTATTCAATTACAGAGGAAAAATATCAACAAGATATGAAAATAATACAGGAGTTGACTGACATAATTCAAGAATTTTAGATGTTACATATTCTGTATACAATGGTCCTCTCTTGGCCTCTTCCTTCTTCTTTCCCCCTTTCCTTTCTGTAAATACATACCATTTACTTGCTGAAACCAGAAGTACCTAGGGTTTTGAGTATCTTCAATTGTCTTCCACCCAAGAAACCATAGAGGAATGTAAGCAAGTAAGAATGAGATAAACATAACTCTAATTTATTATAAAATGTCAAATCTTTTGTAAAATTCCATGCGTCTTTATAATTAACAGAAAGTTTACAATATTCTTCACAAATGACTAAGTTATGCTGCATAGACTTCTGATGTAATCTAACCACCTAAAATTTCTGAATACATAAACCGAAGCATAGAGAGTTTAGACACCATGCTCATTGTCACAGAGCCATCTTAAGTAATGGATACTTCTTGGGCTGCATCCTGCTTCACCAATGATTAGCTGTGTATCTTTGAAACTAATTAACTTTTCTGAGCCTCACTTTGTCTCTAAATTGGGACAATGGCAATATTTTGTATATTTGTAATAGAAGATATGGTGTATATGAGAGTAATTTTCAGATTATCTGATATGTGCAATCTCTTCAAATAAGAATTCTTAGTCTTTGTCTTAAAAGTAAAAGAAACTTGTTACGACAACAGAAATATCTTTTAGAAGCCAATGGGATTGCAAGTGGTCAGCGTTGTTTAGAGTATACAAATGCCTTGAAAGAGTCTGATTTCTAGAAATTAACAGAATCATAGTGCTTATTCTGGATGTTCTATGTTAATAGCCCATTTTCTACAGATTTTTGTGATTATTTTTTCTTTTCCTCTTTCTTCTCTGTTTTGTTTACAACCTGGTTTACACGTTGGCTTGATGAGAAAAGACCAACTCTCCCTCTGAGGAGAACTTACTTCTAGATCTCTAATTGTTCCTGTTCAACAGATGATCAACTGTGACATTATGTCATTTAGGGATTTCTGACTAATACACGTTTTGGAAAGATCATAAGTGACATGTTATAGTTAACAATTAACTTCTTTACATTTAACTTCATATAATTACATCAAAATCATGTCCTGGTTTTTGAAATGCCTTTCAAAGTTTACTAAATTCAGTAGCAAAAACACAAGTGCAAATCTACTTTTTACTATGATGCGAAGTTTGTCTTTAGAAAGAATTTCCAAAAGAATATTGGAAAACAAAAAGAAAACTGCATAATTCTTCCGCCCCAGTCAAAATCTAATAAATAATACCTTAGGAGAGCCACAATCACAATCTTCTCCCACTTCCAGAAGGTGGTTCCCACACACTGGTGTTGTCATTATATTTGTAGGAATAGGTGCTTGCAGCAGGCACTTTGGTTTCTGAGATAAAAGGTATCTTTCAAAATGTGCGCGGCAAGACGTACTGAAATCCTTTGGGAATTTTGAACTATAATCAGAAGAAAACTCAAATAATATGATATACAGTGTGGTGCCTTCTGCGTGAAACACAGAATGAAGATAAAGAAACATGAGACTCTGACTTATCTAACTGTATTATCGACCTCAATGGAAATTCCAAATTTGGCAACCATTTAGGACTGTACTGTATTAAATGTGGTAGGTGATAGAACATGCATACTGTGGTATTTGGAAATTTTTTTCCTAGAGTCTAAGTCATAGAGCTGAAAGGATTTCCATTTCCATGTGGCCATTTAGTATTGTTCTAAAGGACAGCAGTGACAGCTATCACCATTTGTAATAATCCACTTATTTTGCATTGAGAAATGAGGGGCAAGAGATAATAATAATGAATCAGTGAAAGGAAGTAGTTGCAGGCTTCTGGGCTGTATGGAAATATTTCTCTTCTTCTTTGTGAGCATTTCAAGAACAAAGTATGTTTGATTTATTTTTCTATCCCAAAGTCTTTGCAAAGTGCCTGGCATTCACAGGTAATTCATAAATCGGCAAAAATAGATGATTGGTTGATTGATGATAGGAGTATAAGATGATCCTGTCATCATCATAATGAGATGAATATTTTTAGAAACTATGGGTTCATTTTAAGTTAGACTCAATTTAAGTTAAAATTATAAGGTCACCATACTTGCAAGCTCTATCTTGGCATATTTATAAATCTTAAAGAATGAGCCCTGGTAGTTTTTAAAATTTGTGCCTCAAGAGACCGGAGGTTGAATTAATGGGATACACAACCCTTGGGAAAAAATATGCCCATCCAACATCTGTAGACTGCTTCCGAATTCTTTAAGATTTGGAAAACATCTCTCTTCTTCTAGGATGACGAGGTCTCACCTCAGATACTGATTCATCACACAACTGCCGGAGGGACACTTGGTGTCGAATGGAACATCAGGCATACCAAGGACATGGCCCAGCTCATGTGACATCACTGCTACAAGAGCCACACTATTCTTTTTTTTAGCCTGGAAAAAAAAAAGTAGACACATTTATTTATTCTGTTTTTATTCAATTGTTGCCAATGTGCAGTCTTTAAAAATGGCTTAAGAGATGAAAACTAGTGAACCATTCACTCCCGTATATTGCAAAATGTTGAAAGAGCATTGGAAGTGATTGGGTCCTACGGATACAATATATTTTATTCAGTAAATATTTGTTGAACTAATGGATACTAAGTTACCAGTAAATCATGGTTAAATTAATTACATTCTTCATAGGAAGTACTCATAGGCACCATATCAGAGGTCTCCAAAACCTATTGCTATGATATCTATGACACTGGAGTGCTTGGACACACGACATCTGCATGCACCTTTCTTCCTTGTCTGGCCTCTCTGGCCACAGATACTGGGGATGAATAGTGTTAACCCGGGTCACAGAGGGTATTGGATCTCCTTTCTGTTCCAATATTCCTACTCTGGTTTTCTAACATGAACTAAAGAATGACATGGCATGCTCTAGCAAGGCTGATGTAAGGAGATGTTCTGTTTCATAATCCAAGGGGTCTTCAGTGCAATGACCTACCAGTAGTTTCATTTCTACCTTGATTCATTGATTCAGCAAATGTTCATTTTGCTCATTCTATATAAGGTGTTATGCTGGACTTCATAGAGGATGCAGAACCACAGGGAGGCTTACTATAAATTTACACACCTCAATAACAGCAATCGAAGATGGGGAACACAAGGAATTTGAAGCTGCCAGTCCCACGCGTCGATTGTTGAAGCTAATCCCGCTGTATGAAAGTTACAGATACTACTGTCACAATCTGAGCCTTTGTAACAATTAGCTTTTGTTAATTATGTTAATGAATTGCCTCACTGCCCTAGCCTTTTTATATGGACTAGGCCCCAAAAAACTTCTATTCCTTCGTGTTATAATGACCATAGATGGTTATCTTATATCCAAGAGCTCATTCTATCATCTGATTATTGATCCAATAATCTCACAGGTGAATTGCTAGTGGTACAATGTCAAGCACTCTGATGGTTGATCAGGGAACTATTAAGGAGCTGAAACCCTTGCTAAGGAACCTTGGGGATAGCGATCCATTCTGCCTACATTCACCTGGCCAGCATGTGCTCACCTGAGGAGCTGAGCATGGTCGTGGATCTTTTCCCTCAGGTTGGAACTGTGCCATCTCAGGAAGTTGTTAAACGTGGTACTTCCGCTGGGCACCACCTTTATCTTATCACCGTCAGACCAGATTTCCATACCTACCAAGGCCACTTGAACATCTATGGTGTTATAAATCTGTAGAAAGAGCATTTATCTTCATACAAATGTTCAGGATTCCTTTTGTGTTTGAGAACTTTTGTTGACCCCAAGTGATGGATAAAGTGACAGACTGTAAGTAATGAATTTCCATTTTGAAAGTAAAAATTTTAAAAATTGTCTTTGTTGCAATGCATATAATTTCACCTTGATGTTGATCCTTGTTCTGCTAAAATTTCCCTGAACTGTTTAACTTAAGGCATTTGTGACCTTTTTAACTTCTTGTTGGTGAAATCATAGGGAAGTTCCAGGCTTCTATGCAGAAACACGAGGTTTACATGACTAATGTCTTACCACATTGAGTAGGTTCATCACATCAAACACAAAGCTTCTTATCAGAGTTAGATTCTCATTATAGTTCTTATACTGTAAAATACAAAACACAAAGTATAGTGAAATGGCAAATTACACTGAGAAAGCTGATGGCATACAGGATTTCACATTTTAAGAAAAATTATGCATTTCACTACAATGAACATCTGTGCATTCCATAATTAAATAATGTAAGACTGTGTTCTGGCAAATTCTATTTCAAATGTTAAGAGTTTTTTGATAAAAGTGAGACATTCATGTAAAATTTTAATGTTCTTATAATTTTATGATTTTAAGTTGAATAAATCAAATTAACAATTTTAAGGTTTTTAAACGGAATCATGTGATTAAAATTTGATTACAACGCAACATTTGCTAGATAGAAATGTAGATTCTAGTATTTTCCTCTGTATCTATCAATATAATTTCTAAGTTATATAGAGTTTTGTGTTGATTTTATATTGACATAATATTTATATTAAAATATTTAATTTTATATTAAGATATGAAGTATTGTAATATTTTAATAATGCATTCTTTTTATTTTTCTTTTTTGGTTGATTTCCTGTAGCTATCTGGTGTTAAGCATATCACCAATATCTAAATATGTTTGTGGCAGATGGATATTAAAGGGGATGAGGAGATAATAACTATTGCTGGCAAGGCAAGTAAACAGCCAAGACACCCAGGTGGACAAATGCCCCATTATTAGCTAAAATAGTTTATTGCTTGCTTTTGCTTGATAAGTAAACTTAAAAGGTGACTGAACTGGCCAAGAGGCCTGTGTGTTTCATACTCACAAAGGCATTATCCAGCACCAAATAGAGATCAATGTATTTCTGTGCCCGAAGAAAGTCTTCTTGCTTTACAAAGAATAAAAGAACATTGTTAGTCACTGTCTTTATCCTAAAAGATTCTAACGCTTAAAAGGAGACTTTTTCCCCCTAAAATAGAAGATAAATAGAAAAATAAGTAAATAAATTATAGACTTGACACATGTTACTCATTTCTAAGAATAGTACTATATCGCCTATCTTTGCTGAGACAATTGAAGTAAATGATGAGGTAATGGAATTGTATTCACCTCTGGGCTTTTGAGTGATCTAGAGATTCGAATTGGGCCTTGTTTCCTGCCAGTGCTCCTCACACCGCATGTGTAGTTAGCTGGGTCTTGTTCCTCCTGGTTAGATGTAAAGATGGCATGTTCTTTCTCGTCTGTGCTTTTCAGAGGTTTTATCAGGTATCTTTGATGATGATGTGTGAAGTATCCTCTGGGAGATATAGAGACTTGTATTTCAGGATTCCTGACACACAGGGTCATATTTGCATCCAAGAATGGATTGATGTCTGCCCCTCCATCCCAATTTCACACATAGTCTTGTCATTCTTAGACCTTTCAGCTAACTTTTGGTAATGTAAGTTAGAATCACTATTTGTCAACATAAAATGAAGCCTAGCTTACTTACCAAGAGAATTCTGAACAAGAATTATAAAGATGAAGCAACCCCAAAGAATTTGGAATTTGCACCATTGTAAATATTTTTCCATAGTTTATTGATTCATTTAACAAATATTTCATGGCAGATCCTAGGACTATAATGGAAAATGGAGTAAGGGAATGTTTAGATAGCAAGAACCCCAGAGGGGAACATGAATGATCAACAGGCCAACCAGAGTAACATGCTGGGATTAGAAGTAGCTTAAAGAATCCCTGTTTCTATAATCATAATAAGTATGATAATTTGTTCATAAATAGAAGGTGAATCCATATAATAAAATATTACAATCCAACATAACTGTTCAAAATTATATTCCTGAAGGTATGTTATGATATGTGAAAAACTTGTCATGTGTGTTATGAGCCATGTTGGAAGAACAATGTGTTCTATTTTTTTATTTCAATGCTGTGAAAGATACATTTGTCTATATGTATATATAAGGGTGCCAACATGACAAAATGTTAATAACACTGATCACTTAGAGGTCAACTTTTGTGGTAATTGTTATTTTCTTTTTCTTTTTTTTTTTGTTTTGAGATGGAGTCTCGCTCTGTCACCTAGGCTAGAGTGCAGTGGAGCTATCTTGGCTCACTGCAAGCTCCACCTCCCAGGTTCATGTCATTCTTCTGCCTCAGCCTCCTGAGTAGCTGGGACTACAGGTGCCCACCACCACACCCGGCTAATTTTTTTTTGTATTTTTAGTAGAAACGCGGTTTCACCATGTTAGCCAGGATGGTCTCGATCTCCTGACCTCATGATCCACCCACCTCGGCCTCCCAAAGTGCTGGGATTACAGGTGTGAGCCACCACGCTTGGCCTGTTATTTTCTTATTTGTGCTTTTTCTTACTTTCCAAACTTTCTCTCATTGACAAGAATTATCTATGTAAACAGAAACACATATACTTCTACAATTAAGTTCAATTGTGACAATTGCAGGGAAGAATGTTTTAGAAAACAAGAAGTAACTGTTTCAGAGAGTAGGGTGGACAAACACGGAAGTGGATCCAGACATCATCAAGGTCCACAGTGTAGCATTCTTGTTTTACCATTCTAGGCCTGACTTCTCCTAGAGCAGCAGATTATGAAATGACTGTCAGGGTAATACTTTGTTCTTCCCTTTAACCACATATATTCAGCATTTCAGCAATGAAAAATTTACCAAAATAGTAAGAAGACAATATCTAGTAGCCCTTAATTCTGTGTAACAAAAAGCATCTTGATCTTGAATGATTTTGATAGTAGTTCTTACCTCAACCCGTCGCAAGTACTAATGCTGGCAACAGAATTCTTTTCATTTAGGATGTTTCCTTTATAGTAACAGTGTTCCTGGAGTGGAAAAAAGAAATTATGCTTCAGAAATCTGTGTGTGTGTGTGTGTGTGTGTGTGTGTGTGTGTAAAATGTATGAACTATGAGAATACATGTATCACAGTTGTGAGGAAAGCTACTGTCTTGAATATATAAAAATTCTTCAAGTAGTGACTGTGGCCAGAGCAATTCTCAGAAACACAAACAGCAAGAACCTCCGAGGTTTTCAGAATTGCTTCACTGGAAGCTCTGTATATTTGGTGGCTGAGCTGTTTTTCTGACATTAATTTACACTAAGGAAGAGTCCAGGGAAGTTAAACTTAGGTGGGCTCGTAGCGAAGGTGGTTGTTTTCTCTGAGAAGTGGCCAATACTCTAGGGATTTACAGTACTCCCGGTGGGTCCTCAGGTTTGGGGGTCAGTGCTCAAGAATTTGGCTTCCCTGTCCTGAGTCCCAAAGGCACTGTGCATTACAAATAAGTAAAATGAGACGTCTATTTTTCTAGACTGGGGAATCCTCAATACTTCACACTGTCACTCCTGAGCTCCTCAGACTAACTGATTTAATCACTGTTTTAATTGATCTATTAGTGGAATCCCTTTATCAGCCTCAAAGACTCAAAATTACTTGTCTACAGCTAGAGATTCAGACCTGATTGCTGGCCCGCATCTGCAAAGTTAAGGGGCCACTTATGTGGAGTGATCCAAAAAAGGTAACGAAAAAACTCCAGTGCGAAATAAATTGACCTGCCTCAGGGTCTGAAATTCCATCTGTGGTCTTTTCTCTCTGTTTGGAAAAGATCTTGTCAACATAAACATTTTTTCATAGAAGACTTGAGAATATTCCTCATTAATGTATCATCAGCTATTAACAATTAAGCATGAATTAATTTATCAGACACTGTCCGCTGAAGATAGTGTTAGCAAAAATTCAGACGTTCATGAAATAAGTTTTGATGAGCATGGGGAACAAAGAATCATTCTGTGGTAGAAGTCTTTTTTTTTTTTTTTTTAAATAGAGAAATACACGTTTAGGGTACCTTGTAGGATGGCTCTGAGAAACTCTCCTAGCTTGGGAACGTGAACACCTCTTGACTGAGATTTGTTGTATTCTCTTCCTGATACTATATGCCATGATTCTTAATGTCTGACATTTGGCCCTGGCATTATCTACAGGATAATGATTTAATCAGATATAAAAATATTAATTAAATAATTGATATTTCATTGCTGACCTCAGGATAAATGCATATATCTCCAGAAAATAGTAAATAGTGACATGAGGTTTTAAGTATCCATAGAGAAGAATTTTTCTAACTTATGGATAAAATAGTCTAGGGACAAGTGGACTTTTGGTTGCTTCCAAAAATGTGACACTTGGAAGCCTTCTGCTGCTCCTATGTTTTAAAAGCTGAATGTGATTTTCCAAACTGTTGTCTCATTGGTCACAGATGAGCACCTTGCTTTCAAGTCCTTTGATTATTTTTTGAAGTTGTTCTTGGACCTATGAATTTTATAAAATAATTGAGTCCTTTGGGGATCTTAGTTAATATTAGCACAAACTAATAACATCTAAAACTCAAAAGAGTCTCACAAAGGATTCGGACCCTACCATGTTCTCAGGCTTCGTGGTGATTTCCTCTCCTCTGGGTGAGTACAGTGTTTCAGTATAGTCTGGCCCCAGGAGATGCCTGTAGAGAGCAGAGAGCTGCATGAACCACTCTGGGTGGTAAGAAAGGCAGAACTTCCTGAACTTCAGCACTAAAAAAGTGATAGTGTCTACAATGAGAAATAGCTAAGGTTCTGACCTACTAATCCTCTTCCAATATTGGAGCTCTGCTACTGAAGCAAATCAGAGAGTTAGTTCTTCCTATTAAATCTGAGGGAGGAAGTCCCCTCATCTCCTTCTCATCTGTAGATTCCCTGTCTTCAAACTAGTCATTTTGAGATTTCCTGCACCAAGGACACAACCTCTACAGAACCTTTGAAGGGTGCTGAGTCACAAATATGCTTATAGGCCCATTGCATTCAGGGAGAAGTTTACTAACTGTTATAAAACTAGGAGGAACCCTATCCCCTGGAATCTACCTCTAGGCCATGCATCTTGAATCAGCCTTGGACATACATTCTCATAAAAGAATAGAAAGCATCATCAAAGTCTTGAGTTTATATGAGTAGAAAAAGATGTTCAGTAAGTTCCCGGAAGGTCAAGGAAGAAAGTCATTTACATATGCCATTCCTTTTGTTTTACACTTTGTATATAATTTCCTAGGAAATCTGCCTTTTTAGCACAAACTAATATCATGTAAAGCTCAAAATGCCTCATGTCTTCTATGTCAAACCACACTAAATGGAGCCTGAAAAAGATTGCTTCCCAATTTCATAACCTAATCCAGTGATTAGACTTTTGGAAGGTACAACTTACTTGGATTTTTGTAGGGAGAGAATGATTTCTTCTCCATTTAAGATCATCTGATATTGAACTTCGGGTTCATACCTTTCCTGAAAACATTTAATTACATCAAACAAATTATATTTCTGAACATAACTAAAATAATTGTAATGATATATGTAGTATATATTAGAAGAACAATTACAAATGCATATAGGATAAAATCAGTTCTCTGGTGTTTTCAAAATTTGTAAGACAAAACACATTATGCACTAAAATGGACTTTCAAAAAGTAGAATTATGTGATAATAACACTTATAGATTAAACTAGCTGTAATACATGAGATAGGGACTTCTCATTTGTCCTAATGTACAGTATACTGTCTCAGGATCCCCCAGCCAGGGAATCAAAACAAGGTGTGTATTTTTCTTACTTTAAAACCAAACTAAATACACTTAAAAACAACAACAACAACAACAAAAACTCACAACCCACTAAGTATTAGGTAACAATTACAAAATGAGGGAAATACTTGCAACAATGTAATAGTTAAATAATTGATATCTTTAATCAATAGTAGAAATATTGTGTTAACTATGGATACAAAATTTAATTCTTCACTATTGACAAAACGGCTGAGGAAAAAGACAATTCAGTGGAGAAAAGGGGTGGTGGTGAGGCTGGCCAGGAACAACATCTCAGTTAAAGATGGCTGACCTTCCTGGGCTTCTCTCCTCACTCTCAAACTGAGAGAAATGTCTAAGCAGCTTTATCCTTTCTTATCAAGTGACGTTGTTGACTCTGCTGCTTAACCATAGCGGCATTCTGAGAAATTGTGAGCTGTCTCCTGAACACAGGGGAGCTGTATACATGGGCTTCAATATGAAACTATTAGATGGTAACTGTAACATCACTGCTGTTAGTGAAAAGGCTTTTTATTGCCTCTTTGGATGATTGTAACGTCTACCACAGTCATTCACCTTGCTTACCTCTTTGCCATGCTTTTCTGTCTGGTTGCTCTCGATCTCTCTTTTGTGTAAAATGTGAAGTTTTATAGGACGAACTATTTCATGGAGCGTTAATTCAGGTGTTTGCTTTATGGCTATTGCTAGAGAAAGAGAAATAATATTCACATAAAAGATTTAAAGGTTTCAGTTTTAGTCGTCTTGTGTTTTGTTTTCATTTGTTGGGTTGCTAAAAGGGCAGTGAAGACTACATTCCTATGTAGAGAGCAAACATTAGGAATAACAAATTGATTCTCCTACTTCAGCTTTGATGACAAGGATTTTTTTTTTTTTTTTCTCTCCCTCCCCGCATTCTGAAAATACATGAAGATTACAAAACAGTTCTTCAGATGATCTCTCAGTGCATGCAAACACTGGACCACCATACCCAGAAAGGACAGGTTATGGATTAAGAACAGGGGTTGTGTGAGCCTAGAATTCTGCCTGTAGTAATCTATTTCCTTCTTGCTTTAGAGTCTTCTTAAAAATCGTGAAATTTTCTCTCAATGCCCTCCAAGACTTTTTTTTTTCTTTTTTATACCCTTTTCCCTCTGAAGCACAACTCCTGACTATACACTCTAAAAATAAAATTTTTCCTTTATATATAATAGTTTACTTTTAGGAAAGACTCTACTAGCAGTAATTTTATTCCTCAGTGTGACAATAAGCCATGATGCTTTTTCTCTCAGCATTTTCCCTCAAGACTTTAGATTTCAAAGAAATAAAGATTTTGTTTGCCTCTCTTTGAAGAGTTTTAAAGCCTTAGAGAGGAAGGAGAAATATTGTTTATGGACACAATGTTCTTCTTGATGTACTTGAAATTACATTACATAGACAGATTTTCATTGTTTACAAATAATAGAAATTATCTTGGAGCCAAAAGATGTGGTCTTATGCCCTAGCTAAATAACCTCATAGAAGTCACTTCAGCTTTGTACCAGTTTATTATCTAAGGTATAGGTTAGTGTAAAACTTGAATAAGATAAAATATATAAAATTATTTAGCACCCTATTAGGAAGATGGCAGCATACTTTTTCTATTTTTTCTTTTAATTATTCAATCATTCTTATAAGGTCAGTCTTATTTCTATATGCTCACATTTTCATACATACGTATCTGTGCTTAGAGATAGTTTTCCACTCAGTATGACAGAGTGATCTTAGGGAAAACAGGAGATTTTACACCTGGCTGATACAGACAATGAAAGGAAATCACAAAGCAAGAATTCCCTCCTAGTCAGCTCCCAAAGTTCTGTTGCAACACTCTCCCGAGCAGGATTCATCACACACTAAAACAGGAAATCTACAAATGTCTGAGTAAATGATCTTTTATTAAAAGAGAATATGAGTCCATTAGTGGAAAAAGCCATGCGCTTGGAATGAGAATGAGTTTTAATAATGTCTAGTCCCAACGCTAGCACTAATCATGCAATTTTGGAAGAGCCCTCAAAATCTCTGTTTTCCTTCCTCACTTCTTGTTCTACCTACCTTATTTGTCTTTGGGGAAACTTTATAAGAGTAGATTACAATGTGATTTAGACAAAAACCTTTGCAAGATATATAAAGTAAAAAATCAAAACAACAACAACAACAACAAAAAAAAACACCCAAATCAAACAGTGTTGTTGTTTTGTTTTGTTTGTTTGTTTTGAGACAGAGTCTCGCTCTGTCACCCAGGCTGGAATGCAGTGGCCCGATCTCAGCTCACTGCAACCTCTGCCTCCTGGGTTCAAGCAATTCTCCTGCCTCAACCTCCTGAGTAGCTGGGATTACAGCTGCGTACCACCACACCCAGCTAATTTTTGTATTTTTAGTAGAAACGGGGTTTCACCATGTTGGTTAGGCTGGTCTTGAACTCCTGACCTCGTGATCCACTGCCTCGGCCTCCTAAAGTGCTGGGATTACAGGCGTGAGCCATTGTGCCCATCCCAACAGTGTGTTTTTAATGAATATCAAAATGATAGTAAAACAAGGTTGAGTGAAATTTCAACCTCTTAATACTCAAAAACATATTTTAAAAACGGAGACATTGGGTCAATATTATACTCTTAACTATGATGTGTCAGATCACTACATTTGATTTTTTTACATAGAAGAAAAAGTAATGTAAAAGTATTACATTCTTTTCTAGACAGTAAGCAACTTATCTTCTCTGATATTTCTTTTATATTAAAACTCAAGTATTCATTTGACAAATATGTATTGAATGCTGACTTTAGGCCAAGCACAGTTTGAGGCTGTCAGGTTAAATGAAATAATAGAATAGATAGTGACCCATGCCCTTATAAAATTCATTCTATTGGGAAATGATGTTATATTACATATATTTATACATATGAAGTATACATTATGAATAATTAAATTATTTACAGGTTGGAAGATGATAAATGCTATGGTGATGAAATATATCAGAGTAAAGGAGATTGTGAATGCCGGATTAGAGGTGAGTGTTGCAATTTTAAATAGGGAAGTAATGATAGTCACATCGAGATGATCACTTATAAGCCAAGACTTCAGGAAGATGTGGGACTGAACAATATCATTCTTTGGGAACAAAGAGTTCCGGATAGAGGAAAGAGCTAGTAATAAGGTTTTAATGTGAGATCCTGGACAGAGAGTGCATTTAAGAAACCACAGGGATCTAGCTGGAATGGAATGAGAAGAGTGAATAATAGAATATGCAAGTAGGTTGGTTATGGAAATGAATAGATTGTGCAAGACCTGATTGACTCTTACAAAATTTGGCTTTTACTCTGTGTGAAATGGGGGCCACTGGAGAGTTCAGAGCAGAGAAGTAACATAATCTGACTTTTGTTTAATAAGATTGCCCTGTCTGATCTGTCGAGAATATCCTGCAAAGAGGCAAGTGTAGAATCAGAGAGATCATTTAGGAGGATACTGCAATAATCTAAGAGAGAGGTGGTGGTGACTTAGATGAAAGTGGTATCAGTGGAAGCAGTGAGGTGTGGTCAGATACTAGAT
This sequence comes from Mandrillus leucophaeus, assembly GCF_000951045.1. NCBI lineage: Eukaryota > Metazoa > Chordata > Mammalia > Primates > Cercopithecidae > Mandrillus > Mandrillus leucophaeus. Next base: position 3,603,530 of record NW_012109363.1, on the reverse strand, counting down.
ATATTTTGAAAGTGAAATCAATAGAATTGGTGAGGAATTGGATATAGAACATGAAAGAGAGGAATCAAGGATGACTCGATATTTTTGCCTTGAGCAAACAGAATTGCCATTGACAGACTTGGGGAAAGGTGAAGGAAGAATAGATATGTGGGAAAGGTTCTGGGTATGTTGTTTTGAGATATCTACTAGGCATCTGTAGAGGCCAAAGCAACTCCATCTTGGATGCTAATCTGGCAAGCTGGCTTCTGATTAATCCCTGTTCTGGGAGCCCTCTAAGATTTCCAGTGTATCCATTGTTCGTTGTGTAAGAGCAGGTACTTATCATAAATGTTGCCTGTAGGTCAAACAGCTGTGATGCTATCATACCTCAATTGTCCTGTACATCCCTTCTGAACCACCCCTCCCCTACAGTATAACGGCCCTGGATCTGGAGAGTAATGGAATAGGGATCCACTGTCTGTGTTGTCTCGTCACCACTCAGGACACAGACATGAGTTATCTTTGTAAGCCCTTATTAAGACTTGTTTTCTAAAAAACTGGATCTTTTAGCCTCTTTCTTTGGCCTCTCAACTTCCTTGGGCTTTGGGGCGGTTTGCATAGACCTGCCCACCATGAACAGCATCTAAGTGGGTTTGTTAGAAATAAAGTGTACATTTTAGTGTGGAAGCAAAAAGTTGGGAGTTGTCCTCTTGTGGATGGTACTTAAAGCTAAAGATTAGATAAATCACCAAATGACTGAACACTGCTACAAAAGAAAAGAGCGTCAAGCACTGAGCCCTGGGCTATTCCAACATTAGAAATTGAGGAGAAGAGGAGGAACCAGTAAAGGAGGCCAGTGTGAGGTAGGAGTTCACCAAATGAAATGGTGTGTTTCAGGCCATGGAAAAGGAAAGAGAGAGGAAGGTGGAGAAAGAAAGAGTTGAAAAACATGAGAATATGATGTCCCCAAAATGACCACTGGATTAAACATCCTTGAAGCCGTAAGAGCAGTCTTGGTGGAGTGTTGGAGATGAAAACTCTGTAGAAGTAGGATAGAAGAGAATAGGGTGAAACTAACTAGAGAAAAAGTGTATACACAGCACCTTTGAAGATTTGTTATGCAAAAGGAAATGTGAGTGATTGGTCAGAGTGGTGAGAAAAACTATAGGGAAAGGACGCAAACCTTCTGAAAGTTCAGAAGATTCTGCAGAGCCCCGGGAAAGAATAACTGAAGGCAGCTGTTCTATAACCCTGAGGCAGAGGGCAAGGAGCAGGTACAAGGGAGTATAGGGGGCTTTCTCTTAAACAGGTTCATCTACTTATGTTGACCTGGAACTGACCTTTGATCATCCACGCACCTGACGTTCCCTGAAAGGGGAACAATAAATGTTAATTACCTACAGGTTGTTTTTGCTCCAGGTTTTCGGCATTGAGCTTGCACTGAATAAAAGCAAGCCGCTCCAGCTTCTCAGGGCTGCTCTCTGGCCACCAGAGCCAGGCGGTCACCTCGCTGTTCTTACAGTACATACCTGTGTCTGAATACTCATTTCATCCATCTGCCAGCATCTGCGGGACAGACCCGGCAGGTGGTGCCCCACGTGAGGAATGCTGCAATGGATGGCGATGAAACACTCGAGAATGAAAGTGAAGTGACTGCAAAGTAAGTAATTGGTGACTGGTGGGGATTTCAAAGTTTGAGGGGATTTTCAAGCTAGGGTTTCATGATGGGACAAAGTTATCAGCTCAACAGCAACAGTATATAAAAGTATTGAAACAGCTGCTTAATGCTAGTGGAGCCTGTGTTTCGGAGGCACAATTAAGGGACCTAATGCAAACTGTTGCTTTCTATAACCCATGGTTCCCAGAAGAAGGTATGCCAAACCTAGAGCTCTGGGAACAACTAGGGGAGAAATCTTAACATCATGCACAAGGGCAACAGGTCTCAGTAACATCTTTAACATTATGGGCCTTAGTCAGGGCTGCTTTGTCCCCACTCTACACAGAAGAGCCTTAAAAGGGAAGGAAGGAAGAACCATTGTCTACCTTACCGCCTCCTCCTCATCCCTCAGCTCCACCATTACTGGGTAAAGGTACCACAGAGGAAACAAATATTTTCCCTGAGCGCCCCCCCCCGCCCCAATAAATTGGAAAAAATACAAGGGATACACTACCGTTATGGGACCCTGTCTTAGGCAAGTGGAATTAGAAGGGGAACTCTTGACCCACCCAGTGATGCAAGATCAACCAGGCAAACAGGTACATGAACACACTGCTTTCAACACTTCTAAAGAAATGAGAAAAAGCCTTAGAGAACAGAGCCGCTAGCCCATTTATGAAAGGATTCATTGAGGCCATAGCAGACTTCCATATGACCCCATGGGACTGGTCAGTGCTAGCTAAAACCACTTTAGAGACCAGGCAATACCCCCTCTGGCAGACAGAGTATGATGAGCTGTGCGAACAACAAGCCAACCAGAATCAATTGGCCTGGCAAAACATAACAGCTGCTCTCTGGCCACTAGGGCCAGGCAGCTCTAGCTAGTTGCTCTTCTTACATTGCATACCTGTGTGTGAGTACTCATTTCATCCATTAGCCAGGGTCTGTGGGACAGACCTGGCAGGAGAGAGAAAATTTAGGATGTTAATTGGCAGAAGAGAAAGAAAAAGGATATTCATTTTAAGTTGGGAGAATTTATATGCTGACGGGAATGATTCCATAGAGAATATGGAGTAGATACAGTAGGAATGAGGGAAAATGTTAGGTCAATGTCCTTGTATGAGAAGGGATAAGATCTAGAAAACAATTAGAGGTGTTAAGCCAGTACAGATAGGTCAGAGAGAGGAGCAGAAGGTAAGGCTGATCATATAGGGACAAGAAGCAGTAGACTGGTGAATATGGTGGAACACAAAGTAAAACCTTCTTGCAATCCCTCCCATTTTCCCCAGAAACTTCTGGCGTGTTTTTTATATACATAAAGCAAAACAAATGTAATGCTGAAGTTCATTTTGGTTAGCAGTTCAATGAGTACAAGTTTGTTTGAACATGATTGTTTCATGTACTATTCACAATGACGGTAAGATTTTATGGAAGTTCCAGAAAGTTGTGAGCTTGAAAGAAGAAGAATTTACCAGATAAGATTGTGTATGAGTAAACATAAGAATATTACGAGGTATAAAATTATCTAGTTAACTGCAACCTAATTAATATCTTCTAAAATAATAGCTTTTATTGTTAACTATTGGGTTATCTAAAGTAATAGGGAGGAACATTTAAAAATGTAGGGCTACTTGGGCACTATGGGTATCGTAGACTCTCATCAAATTCAGAAGTATTTCAGTGACTTTTTCAGCAGAATTTTGAGAGAACAATGCAATAGTAATAAAAAGAAGTTTCACTTTTCTAGAAATGTATCAATGACTGTTTTGAGGCCTCTGAGGAATGGGGGGAAAAGATGTGTAGATGATTTTTTTGTTTCAATCAAATTCTATTTCATTATATGTTGTGTGACTTTAGGTATAATTCTCATCAGACAGCACAGGCATAGTTGTTCAGTTGGTCAATTAATGTTTTCTTTTGTTTAATAATGCAATTATAATATATCTGATTTTGGTTTAATAATGGAATTACATATGATTTAGCCCTCATTCTATTTTAAACTCTTCCCTGTTATTCATTCTAGCAAAGGTATGATTAGGAAGTTGTCTTAAATACATGGATTTGAGTTTTGGCCAGGAAGTTAGTTCTGTGTTGTCATTGGGATGGTGTGTTTTAGAAAAGAATATAATAGATCTAGTAGGGTTATGAAATAAGAAATACAATTCCAGAGACATCCTTCCCAAATCATTATGCAAATCACAAACTGTTGACTATAAGTTTGTCCTTTTATGTTTATATGGATTGAATAATTGCAAAGACTTCAGTAAGCTATGTATATATATCACATAATTATTAGTATAATACTCTATTTTATCCTTTTTTGGAGTATAGTATTGGTGATGGACAATGAGGAAATATAAAAGAATATGAAAGCTAGAGCCAGCCATATGTGTGGAGCTTTTGCACAGCAACCTTTAGGCAAGTGAGAATTTTGTGGGGAGTTTGGATAACTCCTCAACTATGTACTTTACCTGTTTCAATACAGGGTTTAGCACAAACATGTTTAACATGGAAATGTGCAGGTTTACAGCTTGACTTTTAACATGTTTATTATGTGATCATTAGTACAATAACCAGTGACTTGAAAATTATTTGTAGGGTGTGTATAGAGTGTCATCAAATTGGTTCATCTATCAATAATCAATCTCAAAGACAAAGGAGATTTTCTTTCCAGAACTAGTCATTCTGACCCTGTCATTCTGCTTTTAAGAATTTTTCTCAAGGAAATATCCCAAAGTGCAGATTTTTAAACAGCCGTGATTCATGAAGATGTTAATAAAACTTTATTTACTAGAGAAAAGACATAATGAATGGAACAACATGTAGCTTTTTGTTCCTCTATTTTGGAAAATACTGTGCAGACATAAAATTTATTTGTTAAAATATATAACAATTTGAGGAAATAAGACAAATTTTAGAATGCATGTTTCATATAGTGGTTTAAAATATCTTCACTCAAAAAGATACACACACATATGTATATATAGTTTGCTTTTGCAGAGAGGTAGAAAATATACCAAAATGCAAATAGTAGTGATCTTTTGACCATAAAAACAGATGCCTTTTTTTTAAAAAAAAAAAAACACTTTAAACATTCATCAAATAATTTGACTTTTATGTAAAATGCTGGTGTAATGGTACTTACCTTGAGTTTGAACAATGAGCCAGAGTACAGGCAGCAGGACCCAAGACATGGTGGCTACTGCAGGTAGCTGAGAGGTCCCACACAGCATGAAGTTGTGGTCTCCCCAGTGTCCAGTTTTATCTTCGCCAATTTCTCTTTAGAAGTTGAACAAGAAAATTAAAACTCCCACTTTTTGTATGAGATTGGGGAATGTTTCTTAAGAGTGTTGGGAAATTGTCAAAAAATTGCAGTGTCAACATCATGAGAATGTTCCTCATCTTTGAGAGATATTTACGGCTGTGGTTATAGCTCGTTAAGGACTCACATCTGGACACTGTTTGCCCTTGGTGCTCCTATAGCAGTGGGAATGTGTGAACTGAGACTGAGGTGCTCGCGTGCATATCTACATACTCGCCAAACTGGACCATCACAATTGCTGTTCAGTATCTTTATAGAAATAAATCCGCATATTTAGGACATATATCAGCATTCTGTACATATTTCGAGAAACTGTCATAGTGAACACAATCTAAAAAGCACCAGGCAAAGTCCTACAAACCAAGATACTGCAAATCTCTCAAATGTTCAGTCTCCTTATGAGTCAACAGGGGATGCTGATAATATTAACTACCTCAAGATTCTTATAAAATTCAAATGCATTTGCACACACATGTGCACATGCATGTAAAATTGTAAAGAAATGTGCATGTATAAGAAATGTACAAAAAATGTAACCTTGACAGTGCCAGCCTTGACCAAACTCTACAACCTATGAAATATGTTTCAGGTGTACTTTTTGAGTTCTACCTTATAAAATAACAATGTTTCTCTGACAAATATGGTAGATTTTCATAATCATAATATCACAAGTTTATTATGGGGAAAAAAGTTGATTGCCAATGATCTGACATCAAGAAATAACTTCTGTTAACATTTTTATAATGTATTTTCATCTTTTTATGCAGAAAAGGAAAGCTAACCTTATTGGGCAAAGGGTTTAAGAAACTCATTTTTTTTTCAACGCACTATAACATTAGCATTAAGCATTCTCATGACATTGAATATGAAGATGTAATTTTAATGACTATCATATTGTACATACGTTTGTGTTGAGTGTCCATGTAATGTGTGGTTGTGTGTATTTCTTTAATTGAATTTCTGGCGACTTCAGGATAAATGTCTAGAAGTGCTATTTAGCTAAAAATGGTAAATCAACTTGAGATTATTGATAAACATTGACTCAGTGCTTTTCAGAAAGTTAGGACCAAATTAAATTATTATGTATAGAATTTTCCCAATCTAAAAACCCATACCTTCTAACTGCTGAACTTACTTTCCACTGATACATCTGGGAGTTTCTTAGCATCTAACAGGAAGTTTAAAAATCCCCTCTCTATGTCTATTCTTCATTTTGTTGCTGTTCTAGCTTCCTTTAAAATAGCAGCATTTTCTATTACAATTTTGCATTTCTCTTTCTGGTCCAGAAAAGCATTCTTCTTACATCCTTTATGACCTGCCTTTAATATTTTAACAAAGTATAATTCTAATTATGTCTCTATCAAATAATAAAAGGATCCTGGAATGGTGAACTCTTATCAGTGCCTTTCTCTTTGCCACCTTGGATGTTGTCAAGTATTTTAGTTTATTATGATTTTGACCCCCATGTTACTCACTATTTTTGTTTTCTACAGATGTTTGAAATTATTCATGTGTACCAACTTCTTTGCTCACAGGTCCTTTTAGCATCAGTTATTGTTTCTTTTTCATTCTTCATTAAGCATATTCTTTTTTATTATTTCCATAGGTTTTTGGGGGAACAGGTGGTATTTGGTTACATGACTGAGTTCTTTAGTGGTGATTTGTGAGATTTTGTTGCACCCATCACCTGAGCAGTATACACTGAACCCAATTTGCAGTCTTTTATTCCTCACTCATTTCCCATTCTTTTCCCCCGAGTCCCCAAAGTCCACTGTATCATTCTTATGCTTTTACATCCTCATAGCTTAGCTCCCACTCATGAGTGAGAACGTACAATGTTTAGTTTTTCATTCCTGAGTTACCTCACTTAGAATAATAGTCTCCAATCCCATCCAGGTTGTTGCAAATGCCATTAATTCATCGTTTTTTATGAATGAGTAGTATTGTGTCATACATATATGGTATATACATGGTGTATATATATGGTATACATGCATACATATATACCATATATGTGCGCGGTGTGTGTGTATATATATGTATATGTGTATATATACACATACACATGCATACACACATACCACAGTTTCTTTATCCACTCGTTGAATGATGGGCATTTGGGCTGGTTCCACATTTTTGCAACTGCAAATTATGCTGCTATAAACATGCAATACACAATGAAATACCACCTTACTCCCACAAAAATAGCCATTATCAAAAAATCATAGATGATGTTGGTGTGGATGCAGTGAAAGGGAACACTTCTACACTGCTGGTTGGAATGCAGACTAGTACAGCTGCTATGGAAAACAGTGTGGAGATTCCATAAAGAACTAAAAGTAGAACTGCCATTTGATCTAGCAATCTCACTACTGGGTGAAATTTTGCTATCTTTCGGTGACCATTGTTGCTGTGGACAATTTTGCTTTCTGGCTATTCAATGGAGTTATATAAGTAGTAGTGCTAGGGCAGTTGAATATTGAAATCATATTAAAGTTGTTTCTAATACATTACTACTACATTTCTAAGAATTCTAAGATGATTCTGATACTATCCTTGCTATTCAGATATTCCTGCAATAAAGTCTAATAATGGAGACAGCCACAAACAGGTAGTCTGTACAAATATGAAGTATTATGATTGATGTTTGTGTATTGTGTTGAGATGGATTTTAGAAGGGACATATCACTTGATAGGTGGAGATAATCAGATAATAACTAGAAAAGGAATAGTAGAGCTGGTACTATGAGCAAAGCCATGAGTGTATAGAAAATCATGGTGTTTGTTGAAGCGTATGTTCCTCATGACTTGAACATAACATAAAGGAATCAAACCAAATGTCCACCAATGATAGACTGGATAAAGAAAATGTGGCACATATACACCATGGAATACTATGCAGCCGTAAGAAGAGGGTGAGTTCATATCCTTTGCAGGGACATGCATGAAGCTGGAAACCATCATTCTAAGCAAACTAACAAAAGAAAAGAAAACCAGACACCACATGTTCTCATTCATATAAGTGGGAGCTGAACAATGAGAACACGTGGACACAGGGAGGGGAGTATCACACACTGGGGCCTGACCGGGGCCTGTTGGGGGATAGGGAGTTAGGGGAGGGATAGCATTAGGAGAAATACCTTATATAGGTGACGGGTTGATGGGTGCAGCAAACCACCATGGCATGTGTATACCTATGTAACAAAACTGCATGTTCTGAACATGTACCCCAGAACTTAAAGTATAATAAAGTAATAGGTATGTGATATAAAACTTGTAATATATGCAGGGGCCAAGTTATGGGGGAACAAATGATCTTAAAGAAGGTACATATTTGAGCGCTACTTAGCTTATAAAAGTGTCGGACTTGCTGATTGATTGTATGTAGCCACTCCCAGTTGGAAGAGACAGAGGAATCCAGAATGACTTCTAAGGTTCAGCTTGAGCCACTATATAAGTCTTCCAATTTGGCGTCTTGATGGAAGTTGCAGTTTGTTAATTCATTAAAAACAGGAAATATATATCCTGGGGCACCCTTCAGGACCACAGCACCATGATGGTAATAGATGTTTAAGATATTCATTGAATATATGAACACCATAAAAAATTTGAAAACTAAACTCTGCATAAGATACAGATGCTGTTTATTAGATAGTTGAATATCGGCTTATAAATCAAAACTGGGAATAACAGTGAAGAAATTGTTTACCCAGTGCATCTGGAGGGAATGAGAAATAGAATATATACAGAGCCTTATGAAGACAATATTTAAGGATTGACTAAACATAGGATTTAATTTATGATCCTAAAACTAAGAAATCACAACCAACATCCTGATTACCGAGAATTTTATTCCCATAATGCTTGCAACTTAACATTTTGGAATGTTGCATAATAACATATCTTTGATTTGGGGCAGATGTTTAAATGTTGTCTAACTACAAATGAAAATAGAAAAACATGGACAAAAATTATGGTAATATCTTGCACAAGTAACAACTTTTGCATACATGATTTTCTTTGGTCATATAACAATAGATATAAGCAGTCGGTTCAAAGATTTTGGTTCCCATTTACAGATGACTCAGAGGTTAGGTGATGTATTATACTTCAAATCACCCAGAAATTAATAGATGTCTCCAAAGTCATTAAGGTGGGAAAAGACGTGCTTGATAAAGAATTTCAAATATTTTACTGTGGGAGATCTCTAGGATGGCTTCAACTGCTTCAAAGAAGGCTATCTCAAGGATATGAGAGTATAAGAGTCAGAAGTTCGAGATGAGAAGTAACATAGTGGTGTCCATGCTCTGAACTCCTTTGATACTCAGGAATCCCTATTTGCTTATGACTGACATTGGGGGAGGGGTCATGTTCCCTACCTCGGTGGTCTATCAGTGTATTGGAATTATCTAATGAGATATTTTTTTCCAATTTGAGCTTGTACAAACCCACCAGGAATCCCTACTGGAGAAAGCTGTGTTAATAGTAATATTAGCTGACAATTACATAGCCAGGCATTGTTCTAAGTGGCTTGCATGCATTCAAACATTTTATGTTTATTACAACCCTATTTAAAACATATTTAAACAAAAACATGTTTAAATATCTTGCCTGGATCCTACCAATTTTGCTGACCCATATAATGTCAGTACATCCAGTTTTTCGATTTTTTTCTAATTATGGACATTTTTACCTTAAAATTATAACTGCTAAGACTTTGAAGTAACATAGCAAAAACTTAGTGTTATATTCAGAGCAAAAATAAAGATACAACTTTATGCACATAAATTATACTTTTAGCTATGGAGTTCAGTGAAATCTTTCACTAATGATACCTTGATGAGCTAGAAAAAAATACATACATGTATAACACATTATCTTTTTGCCTTTATAATTATCACATTTCTTCTAACATTTTATATGTATAGTGTACATAGGTTGTATATATAATGTGTATTTAATATATAATTATATATAATATGTATATAATATATATATGAAAGCATTTTTGCTTTCCTATAACAGAAGTGTACCACATCTGCTGTTGGTTTACTCTTCAGTT
>NW_012109363.1:3577953-3588210 GCF_000951045.1 Mandrillus leucophaeus | reverse complement strand
TGAGCAGAGTTCTCTGAGCCTCACAGTGCTACAAAGACAAAAACTGGAATGAAGGATCTCTCAAGAAGGAGGACGGGTCCAATACCTTTCCTAAGAGTAGTTTGAGACCAAGGAGAGTCTACACTCTCAACCCTAGTTGCCCAGTTAAGGCAAGTCAGAAATACTCTAGACCTTAACAAAATTGAAAACCAGCTTCTGATTAACTCAATCCAGATTGGGTTAAAGTGATTTACCTTGAGATTAACTGCTTGCCAAAAGTAAAGTATATTTTGGTATAGCCACACAGTGAAATTCTAGATAGCAGTGAAAATGTGTGATCTACTACATGCAGAATCACGCAAATATTACAAATACATTTTGAAAAAGGTTATGATTCCACCGAAATACAGTCCTAAACTGGTAAAATTGATCTAAGGTTTTAGATATCAGGTAGTGGTTTCCTTTGGGAAGGAGAGATTACATTGACTGCAAAGAGATATGCTGTCTTCTAGGGCACACTCTTAATGTTATATTTGCTGATTGGACTGGTATCTACATGGGATATGTACTTGGTGATTATTCATTGAGCTGTACCATTGTATATTTTGTGCAGTTTTTTGAATAAATACATGAAGCTGAGAAAATATATCTCACTAGTTATGGCTGCATTTTAAATAATAGGCTGTTAGGAAATCTCCATTCTGGGGGAAAAAAAAATTTCTAGGAACCACTATTCAGTTGAGCTGTTGCTTTCACTATAGCAAATTTTTACAAGTATGTATCATTTGGAATTTGTGTATATTTAGATTTATTCCTGGAAGAAGCACAATGTTTTAACCCCTTCGTAAGATTAGTATCTTAGGAATTACTTAAAACAAATATTTTAAGTAATAAATACAGTACATCTCGCATGTTCCATCAGTTGACTATTTCATATTTATTGCTAGTTACTTGACAATTTCTGATACTATTATAAAATTATGTTGTCTTTAATTTTTTGATATTTCTTCCTTTGTTTTTTCATATATTCATACAGTTGTATGACTTTAAAAAAATCATAAGTAACTCATTGATTTACTTAGTGACTTTATTAGAAATCAGTTGATCTCTGTGTAGGTCTGTTTGCCCGTTTCTTCATCAATATCACACTGTCTTGATAACTGTAGTTCTATTTAAAACAACAAAACACTTAAAATCAAGTAGTGTATGTAATCCATGATTCTTATTTACAAGTTTGTTTTAGCTCTTCTGGGTCTGTTACATTTTCATACCAGTTTTGAATTCAACCTATTAAGTCCCAATAAAGAGCTTACTAGGATTTTGATTGAGATTGCATCGAATCATTCAGTCAAATTGGTAATAATTGATATTCTAACTGTATTGGTATTCTGATGCATAAGCGTGTATTTCTCTGCTTAGGTCTTTTTAAATATTTGTCTCATTGATGGTTTGTGCTTTTTAAAATAGAGGACTTGGACAAATTTCATCAAATGTATTTTGAAATATTTTTTGCTTTTCGATGGTATTGTAAATAAAATTATTTCTCCATTATTTATTGATAGCATATAGCAATACAACAAACACAATCTTGATTAAGTGGAGTTTATTTCAAGAATGCAAGATTGTGTTTGTTAATTGCAAAGACCGTAATTTACCTTATTGACAGAATAAAGGAGAAAAACCATAGAACCATTTCAATAAGTTCCAAAAGAAAAAAATCCGACATTTTTCACAAAAACTCAACAAATTGCCAATAGAAGGGGAACTTCTTAATCTAAAAAGGGCAAAATAAAACTTACAATAACTTATTTGTTGATGAAATTTTGAACATATTTTACAAATACTTGTTCTACTGGTTCTAGAAGTATAAAAGGGCAAAGAAATAAGCATACATGTTGAAAAGGAGTAGTGAGACTTGCTTTTTACAGGTGGCATGATAGTTTACGTTGAAAATCTTCTAGAATGAATAAGATTTATGTATGTGTGTATGTATATATATGATGTATATGTACATAAATATGTAGTGTTTTCTTAGGGAGTTTTGTACCCATATTCATTAGAGATGTTTTCTTACAATTTACTTTTCTTGTAATGCCTTTTTAAGATTGTGATATAGCAAAATTATGTTGATCTTATAAAACAAACTGCATAGAGTCCTATTCTTCCATATTCTAAAAGAATTTCTTTAGGATTTTTTTTTTTATTATACTTTAAGTTCTGGGGTACATGTGCAGAACATGCAATTTTGTTACAAAGGTATACACGTGCCATGGTGGTTTGCTGTACCCATCAGCCTGTCACCTACATTAGGTATTTCTCCTAATGCTATCCCTCCCCTAGCTGCCCGCCCCCCCCGCCCCGACAGGCCCCATTGTGTGATGTTCCCCTCCCCATGTCCATGTACTCTCATTGTTCAACTCCCACTTATGAGTGAGAACATGCAGTGTTTGGTTTTCTGTTCCTGTGTTACTTTGCTGAGAATGATGATTTCCAGCTTCATCCATGTCCCTACAAAGGACATGAATTCATTTTATATGGCCGCATAGTATTCCATGGTGTATATGTGCCACATTTTCTTTATCTAGCCTATCATTTATGGACATTTGGGTTGGTTCTAAGTCTTTGCTATTGCGAATAGTGCCACAGTAAACATACATGTGCATGTGTCTTTATAGTAGGTTGATTTATAATCCTTTGGGTACATACCCAGTAATGGGATTGCTGGATCAAATGGTATTTCTGGCTCTAGATCCTTGAGGAATCACCACACTGTCTTACACATGGTTGAACTAATTTACACTCCCACCAACAGTGTAAAAGCGATCCTATTTCTCTACATCCTCTCCAGCATCTGTTTCCTGACTTTTTAATGATCACCATTCTAACTGGTGTGAGATGGTATCTCATTATGGTTTGATTTGCATTTCTCTGATGACTAGTGATGATGAGCTTTTTATCATGTTTGTTAGCTGCATAAATGTCTTCTTTTGAGAAGTGTCTGTTCATTTCCTTTGCCCACTTTTTGATGGGGGTTGTTTTTTTTTCCTTGTAAATTTAAGTTCTTTTAGATTCTGGGTGTTAGCCCTTTGTCAAATGTGTAGACTGCAAAAATTTTCTCCCATTCTGTAGGTTGCCTGTTCACTCTGATGATAGTTTCTTTTGCGGTGCAGAAGCTCTTTAGTTTAATTAGATCCCATTTGTCAATTTTGGCTTTTGTTGCCATTGCTTTTGGTGTTTTAGACATGAAGTCTTTGCCCGTGCCTATGTCCTGAATTGTACTGCCTAGGTTTTCTTCTAGGATTTTTAGGGTTTTAGGTCTTATGTTTAAGTCTTTAGGATATTGTTTTATTCTGATAGTTTCTTCATTAATTTTGAATAGGATTTATCAGTGAAACCATGTGAGCAGGAATTTTATTTGTGAGAAGATTTTTAATTAAAATTCAATTTGTAGATATATATAGGGGAATTAGAATTTCTCGAGTCAGTTTTAATGTGTTTTTAAATTTTTTATATTGAAATAACTATACTTGCATATGCAGTGTAAGATGTAATATGGAGAGATTTCATATACCCTTTACTCATTTTTCCCAGTGGTAACATCTTGCAAAACCCTAGTACAATACCACAATCGAAACATTGACATTGGTACAGTTACAATACAAAATAATTCCATCACCACAAGGATGCCTCCTGTTGACCTTTTATAGCCACATCCACTTCCACCCACCCTGCATCCTCCTCAACCCCTGACAATGACTAATCTACTCCATTTCTACACTCTTGTCATTTAAAAATGTTATGTATGTGGAACCACACAGTATGTAAGCTTTTGGAATTGTTCTTTTCTCCAGGATAAACACCCAGCAGTGTAATTTCAGCATCATGTTAGTTGTATTTGTTTTTGTTTGTTTGTTTGTTTTGAGAAATTGCCAACCACTTTTCAGAGAATCTGTACCATTTTACCATTTTCACCAGTGACATATGGATGATCCAGTTTCTCTGCATCCTTGCTTATTTTCAATGTGGTCACTATTTTTCATTTTAGCCATTCTGACTGGTGTTTAGGATTTTTCATTGTGGTTTAAATTTGACCACGATTTTGCGCATGTGCTTATTTTCCATCCATGTATCTTCTTCATTGAAATGTCTCTTTGTCTTTTTCCAGTGTTCTAATTGGATTATCTTTTTTACTGCTGTGTCGTGAGTCTTTGTTTATGCTAGATACTCGTCCTTTGTCAGTTATGTGGCTTGCAAACATTTTCTCCTAGTCTGTAGCTTGTCTTTTCATTCTCTTAACAGATTTTTACAGAATAAATGTTCTTAATTTTGATGAAGTCTAGTTTATCATTTTTTTCTTCGATAGATGGTATATTTGGTTTTAAATCTAAGAACTCTTTGCCTTACTCCAGATTTTGAAGTTTTTTTCTATGTATTTTTCTGAGTTTTTGTTTTATATTTTATATTTAAGTCCCTAGTCAATTTTGAGCTAATTGTTGTATAAGTTGTGAAGTTCAAATTGGGGTTTGTTTTCCTTTTTGCTTATAAATGTTTATTCACTCCAGCACTACTTGAAAATTTCTTTGCATTGAAATGCTTTTGCTCTTTTTTCAAAATCAGATGTGTTTGCATGTGGCTATGTCTGAGTTGTCTAATTGATTTCATTTATTTATATGTCTATTCCTCCATCAATACATTACAACTAGATTACTGTATATATACATAATGTCTTAAAATCAAGTGAACTGATGCTTCTCACTTTGTTCTTTTCAAGATTGTTTTAGCTATATTAGATCCTATGCATTTCATGTAAATTTTAGAATAGTGTTATCTGTATGCAGAAAAATTCCTGATGAGATTTTATAGGAATTGTGCTAAACATATATATTAATTTGCAAAGAATTGACATCTTTACTATGTTTAGTCTTCTAAACCATGAACAGGGAATGTTTTCCCATTTATTTAAATCTTCTTTGATTTACTTTATCAGCATTTTGTAGTTTTCAGGGTTATACATCCTGTATATATTTTGTTAGGTTTGCATCTGAGTATTTAATTTTTTAAAAAAAATTGTAAATGGCATTGAATTTTTCATTTCGATTTTCTTATATTCATTACTAATATAGAGAAATATAATTTATTTTTCTGTATTCATCTTGTAATCTGTAACCTGACTTCACTTACTGGCTCTAGGATTTTTTTGGTAGATTCTTTGGGATTTTCTAAATAGACCATCATGTCATCTGCAAACAGGAGAGTTTTATTTCATCTTTTATCATATAGTTGCTTTCCACCCCTCCCCACCCCTGACCGCCTTCTTTTCTTATCTCGTTGCACTGGCTAAAACTTCCAGCCCATTGTTGAATAAAAGTGTTGAGAGCAAATGTCCTTGCCTTGTTCCCAGTTTTAAGAGAAAAGCATTCAATCTTTTATCATTAGATTTAATATTAACCGTAGGTTTTTGGTCAATGTTCTTTATCGAGTTTAGAAAGTTCCCTTCCATTCCTATTTTTTTCTGAAGTGTTTTTAAATAATGAATGCATGCTTTGGTTTGAATGTTTGCATCCCTTCCAAACTTTATGTTAAATTGCAATAGCTAAATGCAATGTTATTAAAAAGTGTCGCCTTTAAAAAGTGATTAGGTCATGAGGATGGAGCACTCCGGAATTGATTAGTGCTTTTATAAAAGGACTGGAGGGAACTAGCTAGGCCCCTAGCTTTTTAAGTTTTATTACCAAGCATATAACATTTGGAATTATCATGTCTTCATGATGAATTAATTAGTAGGAAATGCTGCTCTTTTTCCAGCTCTCTCTCTCTCTCTCGCTCTCGCTCTCTCTGTGTGTGTGTGTGTGTGTGTGTGTGTATATATATATATAGTCTCTAACAAATACATAAAATATATTTATTTTTAATATTTTTTTTACTAAAATTTACTTTTTGTGGTATTCCTATAGTCACATCAGCTTTCTTCTAATAAATATTTGCATGGTATGTCTTTCTACAATTTTATCTTTATATTAACACAATATATTTTTCTTAAGGTTTAACCCAGTCTTTTTAATACTGTTTCTAAAATGTGTCTTTATTTTAGTTGATTTGCTTATTTGTGCTTTATGTAATTATTGGTATGATGAGGGGATATGCTATTTTGCTTTTTATCTCTCCTTTTTTGAATTTATTTTCTTATCTCTCTCCTTTTATTGCATTATTTTCTATTTGTCTTTTTCTTCCCTGCCTCCTTGTGTTATTAAAATATTCTTGGTATTTTTAATTCTTTTATTGCATTTTTGATTATATACTGTAATACTTTTATAGATGTTTTTTCTTGTTGGGTGCATATGTACAGTAGATGTCGGTTGACAATTCTATTGTTTAGCTCACCTGTATATTCTGCCTAGCTTTTTGCCTATTTGCACTATTCACAACCAAAAAGGAAATGTTGAATCTGACACAATGAAGGTGGATAATATCAACTTATCCTTCTAATTTTATAAATTTATTAGTTATAAAAATATGTAAAACCCTATATTGTCTTTGCAAATTGTACCTTTTAAAATTATACAGTGGCTCTGTCACTTACCTCCTCCATCCCTAATGATGCTTTCCACCGTAAAGTATGTATATTTGATAATTAGGTGCCTACATGAGCTGATGTGTCTATTGCTAGCCATTCATTTTCAGTCTTTGCAAGAAATTCTGCTAGATGTATTATTTAGAAATAATGTGTGTCTATATTTTATCTAGTCCATCAATCTTTGTCTTATAACTTACCCACCATGCTTCAGATCCCTTACTTTTCCCCAAGCCCTACAACATATTGATATTATTGAGACCTATAATGCCTGAAAAGTAGCCATTAATCCTATGTGGCTATTAAGATTTAAATAACTAAAATTAAATACAATTTAAATATTTTGTTTCTCAGTTACAGAAGCCACATTTCAAACTTGGTAGCTGTGTGATTAGTGGCTACCATATGGAACAGTGAAGACACAGAATAGTTTCATCACAGAAAGTTCTATTGCACAGAACTGATCTAGGCTTTCAACTCAGAGTAATTATGGATGTAATTTCTGGTTTTATTTGGTTTAAATAATTTTATTTAAGATACATAATTTTATTGAGGTATTTGGTTATCTGTTTCATATGTCTCTTGCAGCATATTGTAAATTATCTTTCTTCTAATTCATTAATTTATCCAAAATGCTTTTCCAATGGTTCTTTACATAGTTATGTTTCTGTAACCCTGTATTCCTGAGTATATTTTTTAACTAAACCCTTATAACTGAGTGACAATTTGGATGTAAAATCCTAGAGTCTAAGTTCTTTTCCTTCAATACTTTACTATTTTATTTTATTCTTGTATCTATTCCTGCTTTAAAAATTCTGAGATCATGGGTTCTTCCTTTTTTTCTATGTGATAATCCATTTCACTTAGAATTATAGAATTTTTTCTTTGTTTTTGATTTTTTTTTAAATAATACTTGAAGTTCTGGGGTACATGTGCAGAACGTGCAAGTTTGTTACATAGGTATACACATGCCATGGTAGTTGGCTGCACCCATCAACCCATCATCTACATCAGCTATTTCTCCTAATGCTATCCCTCCCCAGCCCCCGACTCCCTGACCGGCCCCGCTGTGTCATGTTCCCCTCACTGCGTCCATGTGTTCTCATTGTTCAACTCCCACTTATGGGTGAGAACATGCGGTGTTTGGTTTTCTGGTCTTGTGTTTGCTGAGAATGGTTTCCAGCTTCATCCATGTTTCTGCAGAGGACATGAACTCATCCTTTTTCAGGGCTGCATAGTATTCCATGGTGTGTATGTGCCACATTTTCTTTATCCAGCCTATCAGTGATGGGCATTTTGGTTGGGTCCAGTTCTTTGCTATTGTGAACAGTGCCACAATAAACATATGTGTACATGTGTCTTTATAGCAGAATGATTTCTAATCTTTTTGAACCAGATATTTTTATAATGCCATGATGTTCTTGGAGACCAGGGTTGTTGTTTTGTGCCTTGTTTTTCCTTTTCTCTTCTTTGGCTTGCCCTGTTTTTTGTTTTTTGTTTTTTTCTCAAGTCTAAATAATTTATCTCCATTATTCAAGTATTTCCTTATGTCCATTTTTTGGAAATATCAATTTTTGTAGGATTCATATTTTAATTTTAGCACTTCTACTTCTACCTTGAAAAAGTAATTTTTACTTTTTCTTATTTAAAAAATTTCTTTGCTAATTTTTCTTTTCTTCTTGAATATTTTCTCCATTTGATCTTTCCTGTTTGCTGATTTGTTCCTCAGTTCTATCTATTCTATTATTCATTTTACCTATTTTATCCTGTATTTCAACTATTCCATTTTTTATACCTGAAATGTTCCTTAATTCATTTTTGTTTTTTCTTATGGTTTCATATTTCAAATGTCTATTATGCCTGCTAATATGTGTATTGTTCTTTTTGGCCCCTCTCTTTTGATATTTATGCTTAGATTGGAATCTATAATGCAGTATATTTTTCTTTTCAAACGTTTGTGCTTCTCAATGTACTGTTATTCTGGCAAGCAATCTCACTTATACTACTAAGCAATGCATATGGAGGGCAGTGCATATCAGATATTATCAACTGGAAAAGCTTATGGAGCTGGGAGTTGATGAATCCTCCTCATAGGTGTCAAAACCTGGGGACCAGAAAACCAGTCAATCACTCCCCACCCAGAAATAGAGCTCGTCAGATTTTCATCTTTTGTCCTTAGAGAAGCAGAGTGAACAACATAAACTTACTCCTTTTGGAGGTGTAGAGGTGGTGGAGTGAGAAAGCAACTGCCAGATGTTAGTTTCATTTTCTCTGGTGCCACATTGCACAAGGTTTCTCTATTGCCCTAAGTTTATCTCAGAGTCCACTAGGACTAGTTCCAGCTTCTGCAGGTATGCACACAGCACTGTGTCCAAGGCAAAGTTGGCAAGTAGCCAGAGAAGCACAACAATGCATTCTTTCTCTCTCACAGACTCCCTAAACTGCCTTGTGACCAAATCCAAAGCACCGCACAGCCCAGGGTCCAAAATTAAACTCACTTCCATTCCCACATCCTTTATGGTTTTTTTTTTTTTTTTCCATTTCTGAGTACTTTCTGAGACTAAAGAAAAAGACCTCTGTGAAAAATGAGCAATTTGCTTTAAACCATTGAATTCTTTTTAACCAAGGCAAATATAGACATGTTTTCTTTTATCATTAAATTTACTTACAACTACATCATTCAGTTGAGTGGGTCATTAAACCCCCCCTTTCAGTATAAAACTAAGTTATATCAGCCTAGCTACCTTTCTTCTTTACTTCTCTATTTTGTGTTTTAAAAAGAAAGAAAACAGAATTCTAAACTGACAGTTCTTGTGGTTTTAGTGGTGAGACACTGTTGCACAGTTTCACAAATTGCTGATGCAGGGGTTATTTGAGGTCATCTGAGTCAGTATTTATAGGATCTATTTGTGAAAGAATCTCCAGTTGCAACAAAGTAAAGGATGCTGGGGTTACTTCAGAAGCCTATGTCTAGCAAATAAGCATACAAAAAATACTCAACATCATATGTCATTAGGAATTGTAAATTGAAACGGTAATGAAATATCACTACTAGAATGGCCAAAATCCAGAACACTGATAGCACCAAATGCTGGTAAGGATGTGGAGCAACAGAAACTCATTTCTTACTGGTATAAAAGTAAAGTGACACAGCCACTTTGGAAGACAGTTGGGCAGTTTCTTAAAAATCGAAACATACTCTTAACAATCCAGCATTAGCACCACTTAGTATTTACCAAAAGGAGTTGAAAACTTACGTCCACACAAAAACTTGAGCTGGAATATTTATACAAGCTTTATCCATAATTGCCAGAACTTGGATGCAATTAAGATGTCTTTCAGTAGGTAAATACCACATTAATAAATACACTGCAGAATGTAGGGGTGAAATTTTTACCTGTACCCTTTAGAGTTTGTTTTTTCAACTGGTCCCGAAGATTAAATTGATATAAAACAGATAAACAGTAGAAAAACATACAAATTTATATAATACAAGTTTTTTCTAAGTATCTAAAACTGCTCTAAAATACAGTCTATTTTTAAAAAGCCATGTCTTTGGTGCATGGTCATAGGAATGAACCTCAAATGAATGAAAGGACAGAGAGCTGTGCCTATTATGAGTCTCCCAAAATGCTTTGGATTCTGCTACAGTCAGGAACATTTTCTTATTTATGCTTGATATTTTTATACAGTTTTTCAGCAACCAC
>NW_012109363.1:3567923-3577643 GCF_000951045.1 Mandrillus leucophaeus | reverse complement strand
TCCGCCCGCCTTGGCCTCCCAAAGTGCTGGGATTACAGGCCTGAGCCACCGCGCCTGACCGATTTGCCTTTTTAAAACATTTTACTTTGTAGAACTACCACTGGATCCAGCAATCCCACGACTGGGTATCTACCCAAAGGAAATGAAGCCATTCTGTGAAGAAGGCACATGTACATGCCTGTTTATAGCAACACAACTCACGATTGAAAAGATAAGGAACCAACCTAAATACCCATCGACCAATGAGTGGATAAAGAAAATAGGATATATATACACGATGGAATACTACTCCATCATAAAAAGGAATAATGTCTTTTAAAGCAACTTGGATGGATCTGGAGTCCATTATTCTAAGCGAAGTCACCCAGAAATGGAAAATCAAATACCCTGTGCTAAGTGGAAGCTAAGCTGTGAGGATGCAAAGGCATAGGAATGATATAATGGACTTGGCCAACTTGGGGAGGTTAGGAGGGGAGTGAGGGATAGAAGACCATATGTTGGGTACAGTGTACACTGCTCATGTGACGGGTGCATCAAAATCTCAGAAATTACCACTGAAGAATTTATCCATGTAACCAAACACCACCTGTTCCCCAAAAACGGCTGTAATAAAAATAAAACGTAATAATTTTATTCCAGGTAAAGTCAGAGGCTTTAGCAGTACCACCAGTTAAATATCCTATGTTTAGAATTTGAAAATTCTTTGGATAAAAAGTTGACATTAAAACATAAATTTGTGGATTTGAATTTTTGTAATCAAATTACTTTTGCTATTTTGGATGCTAATTTGCATGAATAATCAAGATCAACAGTTACAGCATACAATTAATCTCTTAAGACAATAGTAGGGATAAGATGTTGGTAGCCAACTACGGCTGAGATATTTCCATTAAATCTTTGGTTCTTAAGAGTACATATTAGATTCATCTCTAGAACTTACTAAAATATTTCTCGATTCCTTCCCTCTGTGTTCGGACTTTTTTGGTATAAGTTGGTTGATATAAAATGGTTCTTGACATATTTAGTCAAGAACCATTATTACATGAACTCTTTCAACAATGATTTTTAGAAAATGAAATATATATATATTTCATTTTATATATATATGTAACTTTACTGTTTCTTTTACTCCATGCTGGATTGATTACAAATAAAATAAAGGGTAAGAGAACAAATATTGTAACACCCTTATATATACTTTAGTCACCAGAAAAGATCATCCAATATGCCTAGGAATTACTCTATAGGAAAATAAATAGATTCAGTTCCTCAAATAATCAACTGAGAATCTTTAAAAATTAATGATTAGGCAGTGATAAAAAAAATGTAACCAATGTCACTAAAGCCACTGTGTTTTCAGATATTGAATTCCCTCAAAGGAAAATTTGAAGATGCTATGATGTATGTTAAAAATTTGTAAGTATTCTAAAAGTAGGTGAAGATAACTTTTACTTGTTCAGTGATGATATGAATAGCCAAGCTATTACTTGGCTTCCAGATTCATGATGTGCAGCTCGTATCCATTATTCCATTACCCTGAGCAGTGCTGAAAGTTATTGATGTAAAGGTTGAGAGGGTGTTCTAATTTGAGCCTATGTCTTGCTTCCTGCTGGGGTTTACTGATGACTGTGTGCGTGACTGCAGTGTGGTTAGGGCAGGCAGCCAGGAGACTGTATCCATGAAGTACTGAGGGGCTCCCAGGGTGACAGTCAGCCAAAAGGTACAGACAGGTTCTCTAGTTGGATACAATAGCAACACCATCATGAGTGCAAATTTTAGGTCTTAGCAGAAAGAGCTATGCTCAGTCTTATCCATTAATTTTTATTCACTTGGCTGATTTTGTTTTGTTTATGTGGTTTTGCTGTCTTCCATGATGTTACGTTTGTTCTTTATAGACACTGTGAGTCTCATATAAATCCTGTTTACTTCTCTTGTTTACTGTTTTATTCTTAGATAGTTTGGAGCTCATATTTATCAAACACGTAGGGCTGTATATTTTATATTTCACAAGTCTCATCTGACCCATGGCTTTATGGTTTCTAGAACTTTCTTGCTTTCTAATGTTCTTAAATGTTCATTTTTTGGGGATGTTATACTTTTCTAAATCTCCTGAATTTGTGTATGTACAAATATGTATGTATCTTTGATGAAACATGATGTATATATAAATACCTAAACATATTCAAAACAATTTTTGGTTTTCTATAGTCCTGATGATCTGCTTACAGTTTCCTGAACATGTCATAGCCCTTCTGGAATCATGACTTTGCAAGGCTGTTATTTAACTCCATTATTTTCTAGAAGAATTTTCTCTTTTTCCTTTATAGGTCTGATAAATTGCAGAGTTCAAGATTTAAATGACACCTCTGAGAAACTTCTCATGCCTTCTCTTGGTAAACATTTACTCTGTGCTTTCTTGTACTCACATTTTAGCAATTTATTTTAGCGATTATTTTATTTCTATATTTATGTCAGTCTCTAGAGCTAGGATGTGAATCCCTGGACAGCAGGGAAAGAGGTTAATCTTTCTAGCTCCAGTGTCCACTTAGTAAATAGAGACTGTGTAAATGTTTGTATTACAGAATTAAAACAACCAGATAAGTGTAAATTACACAATGTATTCAACTCAGAATCTTGATGGAAGACTTTTGTTAGCTGATTTATTGAGTACTTATTTCCCAGGCTCTCTGCTAATCACCAGTAACAAGAGGGGAAAAATGAGAACTGATTTTCAGGAGTAGAAAATGAGGGGGCATAAGATTTGACTGCAGCAGAATGGCTATTACTAAAAAGTCAACAACGGATGATGGCAAAGCTCTGGAGAAGGAATGCTTTTACATTATTGGTGGGAGTATAAATTAGCACAACTGTTGTGAAAGATGGTGCCACGACTGCTGAAAGACCTAGAGGCAGAAATACCATTCGACCCAGCAATCCCATTACTACCATTACTAAGTACATACCCAAAGGAATAGAAATCGTTCCGTTAAAAAAGACACATCCACTGTCTGCATTGCAGAACTCTTCACAATAGCAAAGACATGGAATCAACCCAAATGCCCAGCAGTGATAGACTGGATAAAGAAAATGTGGTACATAAGCAACACGGAATACTATGCAGCCATAAAAAGAAATGAGATCACGTCTTTTGCAGTGACATGGATGGAACTGGAGGACATTATTTTTAGCACACTAAGCCAGAAACAGAAAACCAAGTATGGCATGTTCTCACTTATAAGTGGGAGCTAAATGATGAGAACAAATGGACATATGCAGGGAAACAACAAACATTGGGGCCTGTCAGAAGGGTTTGGGAGGAGGGAGAGGATCAGAAAGAATTGCTAATGGATGTTGACCTTAATACCTGGGTGATGGGATGATTTGTGCAGCACACCACCATGGCACCTGTTTAATTACCTATGTTACAAAGCTGTACATCCTGCACATGTACCTCTGAAGTTAAAATAATAGTTGGAAATGAAAAAATTTAAAAAAGATTTGACTGCAATTTCAGATACTTTCATTGGAAACATTGCCTAGAAGAATTTGTTGCTGGAGATAAAGTAGAATTCTCATACTTAATAATATAGTATTAAATGTGCTTCTCTGTGCAAAATAGTTTTGCTGCAGGCAGTGTGGTTGTGTGGAAGGAAGTAAGATTCCTGTGCAACACTGTCACAAATGTTAAATGATATTATACATGCACACATACACACAAAAATACACACAAACTTGCATAAATCAGAATGTGCTACTGTGTACTTTTGTTATTATCTTATGATATCCTTTCTTTAAGAAATAATCAAATTTGAAATTGTCTATGATTTTATTTTCTAAAAGTTGTATGACTTCAGTCCATGTTAATTTCCCAAAAATATGAATCCAGGGTCTTTGCACAATGCAGCCTCAGATCTATGACAGTATTTTATTTGGCCCAGAAGTTCTGAATGAGATTCAACTTAATGTAAGATGAGAAAACTGAATAGGATTACGGAGAAAACTCTAAAAGCACGTCAGAGGGAGAATAAAAGACCAAGGAAAAAAGACTCGGCTGGGCACAGCAGCTCATGTCTGTAATCTCAGCACTTGGGGAGGCTGAGACAGGAGGATGACTTTAGCCCAGGAACTTGAGACCAGCCTGGGAAACATAGGGAGACCCTGTCACTAAAAAATATTTAAAAATTATCCAGGTGTAGTGGTGCATGCCCATAGTTGCAGCTACTCTGGAGGCTGAGGTGAAAGGATCACTTGAGCCCGGAAGGTCGAGGCTGCAGCGAGTCATGATCATGCTGCTGCACCTCAGCCTGGGCAACAGAGTGAGACGTTGTCTCAAAAACTCACCAATGAAATATGTACTCACCAACTAAATATGTACTCGCCAACAAAATATGTACTCACCAACGAAATATGTACTCACCAATGAAATATGTACTCACCAATGAAATATATACAAACAGCAAATAATTCTTTCCCCAAACCTTACTTTCTGCTCAAACAGCAAGTAATTCTTTCCCCAAACCTTACTTTCTGCTCAGAGACATATGACACAATAGACTGTTCAGAGAGGGTCTTGGTGCTGACAAGCCCAACAATGGAGTCCTCCTTCGGGTAGGCACCGATGGATACATGTTACTTACCTTTCTAGATGATGGACATTTCCCTCTTTTCTCTTTATATTTTCATGTTCCCCTTACATGTTTCTTAGAAAATCCTCTTTGGGGCAGGGCGTAGTGGCTCATGCCTGTAATCCCAGCACTTTGGGAGGCCGGGGTGGGTGGATCATGAGGTCAGGAGTTCAAGACCAGCCTGGCCAACATGGTGAAACCCTCTCTCTACTAAAGATACAAAAAATTAGCCAGGCGTGGTGGTGTGTGTCTGTAATCCCAGCTACTCGGGAGGCTGAGGCAGGAGAATTGCTTGAACCCAGGAGGCGGAGGTTGCGGTGAGCTGAGATCACCCCATTGCACTCCAGCCTGGGCAACAAGAGTGAAATTCTGTCTCAAGAAAAAAAATATCCTCTTTGAATATTGGTAAGTCATACATTTTTAATTTCATTTTATAGGTGAGTAAATGTACAGATGCTCAACGAATTGAAATTATTTGAATAAAGCTAAAGAACTAGTTTTTGGCAGAGCCAGGAGGACTATCTATGTTTCATTTTCTGTGTGTGGCTTACTCTCCTGTACCATAAACTGACTTTTCTATCTCTTATTCTCTTGTCTTTATATTTGTGCTACATTTTTCTTCCCTTATTTCCTCTCTGAGACTGTAGCTTTCCAGTGGATCTACTCAGCCCTGCCATGGGCACAAAAGAACTGATGGAGTCTTGCCAGGAACTGGCTCCTGCAGGCTCCATTTCAACTATAGTTACAACATGTCTCAAGAGACCCACGAATCTCAGAGAGCTATTGCACAGCAGTTAGAGAGATCTAGGCCAATTTGAAACACATATTGATGTACAAGGGAACAGAACTATCTGCTGAGACACAGCACTTGGCCTGTGAATTGGAGTCTTCCCTACAAGCAATGCAACAACTTTTGCGGTTTGGCAGCTGATGCCTGCTTTCTCAAAAGCTATTGGGACATCAGGAGGGGACTGTTATCTCTAGTCATATCATCATCATTTTATTTTTCATTTAGATACATTTCTGAACTTCCTTAAATTGTTGTTCCCATCAGGATTGCACAGCTAAGATTTCAACATTGAGCCGAGGCCTGTGCTTGGTCAACTAAGAACAAGAAAGAAATAATGAATGTGGTTCTCATGAAGAAGAGAAGGACAATAACTGATTTAAATGAGGTTCTAAAGTACTAGGAATAAAGTATGTATCATTATCAATTTTAAAACAGGTTTGCCATCAAAAAGGTGTAAATTTAAAAAGTATAAAGCAGGAGAAAAGCAATGTGAATTCGAATGATGATGTGGAGCAACGGAAATTATGTCTAGCCGTCTCAAATAGAAAATAAATCGATTAAAAGATTATTAGGTTATTTAGCCTTAAAAATAAATGAAATGCTGATACATGCTATAATATGGATGAAACTTGAAGACATGATGCCAAGTGAAATAAGCCAGACATAGATGGAAAAATACTGTATAATTCCATTGATAGGAACTGCCTAGAATAGACAAATTCAGAGACAAGAAGTAGAATAGCGGTCACCAGAGTTTCAGGGGAAAATGTAACAGGGAATTATTGTTTAATGGGTATAGAGTTTCTGTTTGGAATGAGGAATGGGTCCTGGAAATAGATGGTAGTGGTGGTTGAACAGCACAGTGAATGTACTTATGTCACGGAAATTCTATACTTAAGATTGGTTAAAATGATAAATTCAATGTCATGTATATTTTACCACAATAAAGTACAATATTTGAGTTAAAAAAATTTAGGTAGCTGAAGGACTCAACATGAGGACTGGAGAACGAAACTTGGTAGCTATGCAATTAGGAATTCCAGCCTGTATTGTGGAGCTGAATAATACAGAATGTCTCTCTCACCCTTGCCACTGTCACTCAACTGACACTGCTAATACTCTTTACACCACATCAGCCTTGAACCAGCAACTGGAGCTAGTCTCAAGACTTCCTGAGGAACTCAGCCTTATTATGACATCCTGCATCACCAAAGATAATTCTCTGTAATTTCTGCTTTATATTACATACTTCTGATTCAAAGTTCTGGGAGGGGGCATCTGAAAGTTAGATCCTTGGCCATAACTATGTCATAGGTGCAAAAGAGGGTTGGCCAGGTGCTGTGGCTCAAGCCTGGAATCCCAGTACTTTGGGAATCCAAGGCAGGCAGAACACTTGAACCCCGGAGTTCGAGACCAGCCTGGGCAACATGGCAAGACCCCTTCTCTACAATAGATACAAAGATTAGAGTGTGGTGGCACAAGCCTATGGTTCAGCTACTTTGGAGGCTGAGGTGGGAGGATTGCTTGAGCCTGGGAGGTTGAAGTCACAGTGAGCCAAGATCATGCCACTCTACTCCAACCTGGGGCAAGAAAGCAAGACCCTGTCTCCAGGAGAAAAAAAAAAAGAATCTGGTAACAACATGCAGAATATTTCCAGTTGCCACTACAAATAGCAAAGGAGTTGTATCTCCAAGATGTGCAATGTGGGAATCCTGTAAGCAAGGAAAGGTGTTAAGATAGGCATTCTCATTCTTAATATCTGCCTATGTAGAAACAGTTTCATAAATTACTAATGGAAATTTAAATTCATATATGTCTACTAGAGAAAAATTTTTGCAAAGTGTAGCAAAAAAGTTGGAAAACTTCCAGGGAGCTAACATAGAGTGCTATCCAAAGGAATTAAGAAGTAATAGATGTTTGGTGTGGTGGATCACACCTGTAATCTCAGTGACTTGGAAGGCTGAGGCAGGAGGATTATTGAGTCTAGGAGTTGGAGACCAGCCTGAGCAATGCAATGAAACCCAGACTCCAAAAAAAAAAAAAAAAAAAAAAACATCAAAAAAAAAAAAAAAAAAAAAAGCCTTGTTTTGGGCTGCACAGGTCCCCATTAAGCACAGAGGAACTTATCTCCCAATTGTTGGCTGTGCTACCTGCAGACAGCCATTAACTTGCCTTTGAAAATGCTTTCACTAAATACAGTCATCTTGCCCAAAGTCACAGCTCTTTTGAGAGCAATTTGTACCTGTGACTAGTTGACATGAGGGAGTAAAAGCTTTTCCCTTTTACCTCAACTTGGCTGCATTCTGAAGGATTACCCAGGTTTAGGGCTGGGTGGGCCAGCTAAAGCCTTCTTTGAGGCAGCCTCATTCCCAACTCCTCCAGCCTAATCCTGCTTTCTCCCATTCCATTAAACAAATACGGGACCTGACCTGAAAGCATTCCATAATAAACTTCCTGCATGCTAAAATCCATCTCAGATTCTGCTTGCCGAAGAACCCAAACTGTGATACAGAGAACTGCCTGAAGATGGTATATACACCATTGTTCATCACTGCATTATTTTAGCCATAAACATTTTGGAGAAAGGACTTCATTGTTGAATCAGATATTAAGTAAAGCATTATTCATTCATAAAATAGTATTGATGGCTGCATAATCTCTTATAGATTTGTGTCATATTACTAACAAAATTAAAAGTAATACAAATAGCATAAATATTAATTATATACCAGACATAAAAGAGAGGAAAAAGTCATATTTCTAAGTGTTAATAGAAATCATACTTGGTGAGATGAGGAAAAATTTTTATGTTAGTACTTTCACTTGTATCCCAACTTTTCTACATTAAGCATATATCATTTTTAAAATTTTTTTAAAATTTTACTTTCAGTTCTGGGATACATGTGCAGAACATGAAAGTTCATTACTATAGGTATACATGTGCCATGGTGGTTGGCTGCACCCACCCACCCATCATCTACATTAGTTATTTCTCATAATGCTATCCCTTCCCTACCCTCCCACTCTCCAACAGGCCCCGGTGTGTGATGTTCCCCTCCCTGGGTCCGTGTGTTCTCTCATTGTTCAACTCCCACTTATGAGTGAGAATATGCAGTGTTTGGTTTTCTGTTCCTGTGTTAGTTTGCTGAGAATAATGGTTTCCATGTCCCTGCAAAGGACATGAACTCATCCTTTTTTATGGCTGTATAGTATTTCATGGTGTATATGTGCCACAGTTTCTTTATCCAACGTACCATTCATGAGCATTTGGGTTGGTTCTAATTCTTTGCTTTGTGAACAATACCACAATAAACATACGTGTGCATGTGTCTTTAGAGTAGAATGATTTACAATCCTTTGGGTATATACCCAGTAATGGGGTTGCTTGGTCAAATGGTATTTCTGGTTCTAGAACCTTAGTGAATCACCACACTGTCATTCACAATGGTTAAACTAATTTACAATCCCACCAACAGTGTAAAAGCATTCCTATTTCTCCACATCCTCTCCAGCATCTGTTGTTTCCTGACTGTTTAATGATCGCCATTCTAACTGGCATGAGATGGTATCTCATTGTGTTTTTAATTTGCATTTCTCAAATGACCAGTGATGAGCTTTTTTTCATGTTTTGTTGGCTGCATAAATGTCTTCTTTTGAGAAGTGACTACTGTTCATATCCTTCACCTACTTTTTGATGGGATTTTTTTTTTTCTTGTAAATTTAAGTTCTTTGTAGATTCTGGATGTTAGCCCTTTGTCAGATGGATAGATTGCAAAATTTTTCTCCCATTTTGTAGGCTGCCTGTTCACTCTGATGATAGTTTCTTTTGCTGTACAGAAGCTCTTTAGTTTAATTAGATTCCATGTGTCAATGTTGGCTTCTGTTGCCATTACTTTTGGTGTTTTAGTCATGAAGTCTTTTCCCTTGCCTACATCCTGAATGGCATTGCCTAGGTTTACTTCTGGGGTTTTTATGGTTTTAGATCTTACGTTTAAGTCTTTGATCCATCTTGAGTTAATTTTTGTATAAGGTGTAAGGAAGCGGTCCAGTTTTAGTTTTCTGCAATGACTAGCCAATTTTTCCAACACCATTTATTAAATAGGGAATCCTTTACACATTGCTTGTTTTTGTCAGGTTTGTCAAAGTTCAGATGGTTGTAGATGTCTGGTGTTGTTTCTGAGGCCTCTGTTCTGTTCCATTGGTCTATCTCTCTGTTTTGGTACCAGTACCATGCTGTTTTGGTTACTGTAGCCTTGCAGTATCATTTGAAGTCAGGTAATGTGATGCCTCCAGCTTTGTTCATTT
>NW_012109363.1:3554041-3567873 GCF_000951045.1 Mandrillus leucophaeus | reverse complement strand
TTTTTTTTTTTTTTTTTGGGGGGGGGGGATGGTGTCTTGCTCTGTCACCAAGGCTAGAATGCAATGGCACAATCTTGGCTCACTGAAACCTCTATACCCTGGATTCAAGTGATTCTCCTGCCTCAGCCTCTTGAGTAGCTGGGATTTACAGGTGCCTGCCATCCTGCTTGGCTAATTTTTGTATTTTTAGTAGAGACAAGGTGTCACCAACTTGGCCAGGCTGGTCTCGAACTCCTGACCCTCGTGATCCTCCCAAAGTGCTGGGATTATAGGCGTCAGCGACCGAGCCTGACCAAGCATACATCTTTTCATAGAAGAAAATTAAATAAGTATTTTACATTTGTGATTTGTCCAGATTTTAAAATAACATTGTCAAACTATTTAAAGTAACAAATAGTTTTAACTTTGTGTGAGGTGGGAGCAACATAAACAACTTAGTCATCTTAGTCATTTAATATTGAGATGTCAGATATATCCCAAGAGTATGGACTTTAATATGAGGTGAAGGAGATAAACAGTTTAATGTTCACAAGAAGTTGCCTTCACAATAAATTATATACCATAATTTTCATGCTTAGGAATTTTTTTATAACAATAGTATTTGCTTAGCATACTACTAACAGTAATAGTGATATTGTATTAGTGTTGGGCATTGTAGCAGACTACCCAGGCCTAGTTGCTAAAAAGTGTCTAACATTGTCAAGCGAAGGCCTTTTTATGGAAGCCACAAAAAAGACAAGGTGAATTCAAGGGCAAGTGTACCAATGTGGCTACAGATTTTGTTAGAGGTGCTTTTTCCTGAGTTAGGATCTTCCCTGACAAGGTGGATCTCAGTATCTCCACACAGCTATGCCAGTCTTGCATTGGCCCACTTTGGAGAGAGAAAAAAATTGAGAAGAAAAGAACATGCAAGACTTGCTTATCACCCCAACCATTTCCATATTGTTCCATATTACATTCAGATACTAGTGAATGCATATTATTTAACTTACGCTCAAGAGATGGATTCTATGAACAAAGACATATAATGAAAGAATATTAAAAGCCTGATATTAATAATATTGGATGCAGCAACTGAAAAATAGCAATGTAACACTTAAGAAATAAGGGTGTCTTTGAATGATGGGGAACATACTAGTCAAGTGGCTGAGAAAGCATGTACTTCTGAAAAACATTTACTCTGGGAAGCAGTAATAAGGTTTATACACATTTTGCTTTAATTTTTAAAATGATATCTGGAAATGGAAGTTAAAAACAGTTAATTGGTTAGCCTTTATAAAATTAAACTGATAGGAAAGAAGAGAATGTTATTAAGTAAACAAGAGAAACAACTATAAATTTTGAAATTAGTGAACAGGAGGACTGACAGTACAGAACATAAAAAACAGTAATTTGGAAGATAAACTTAAGGAATTACCCAAAAATACCAAGGAAACACAAAGTGAGAAAGAATATGATAAATGAGAATACTGGCTATTGGAGATTTCAAGCGAATCCTCGGTGCTAGTAAAGACGAGAGAACAAATGGAAGAGACTAGAGACACAGAAAGAAAGGAAAAAAAGTTTTGCAGTGATGAAAGCCTATTAAATATAGTTAATTATACCTAAACCTGTCTGGAGCATTTGAAACATGATATAGTTTGGCTCTGTGCCCATCCCCCCAATCTCATTTTTTTTTAATTGCTATAATCTCCACATGTTGAGGGAGGGACCTGGTGGGAGGTGACTGGATCATGGGGGTGGTTCCCCCATGTTGTTGTCGTGATAGTAAATTCTCAAGAGATTTGATGGCTTTATAAGTGTTTGACAGTTCCTCCTTCATACACATCTTCCACCATGTAAGATGTTCCTGCTTCCTCTTTCATCATGATTGTAAGTTTCCTGAGGCCTCCTCACCCATGTGGAACTCTGAGTCAATTAATCCTCCTTTCTTTATAAATTGCCCAGTCTCACGTGGTATTCCTTATAGCCATGTGAAAACAGACTAATACAAAACGTTTGTTCTCTACTTCCTTGTGTCAGCTGTCTATTGCTGCGTAACAAATATCTCCAAACCGTAATAACTTAAAACAACACATATTAATTATCATACGGTTTCTGTGGGTGTGTAATCTGGACAAATTCAGCTGCATCCTCTATTTCAGGGTGTCTCACAAGGCTGAAGTCAAGATTCAACTGGGAAGGAATCTAATTCCAAGTTTATTCAGTGGTTCTTGGCAGACTTAACTTCATTTATGGGTCATTGAACTCAGGGGCTCATTTTCTTAATGGCTGCTAGCCAGAGGCCACCTTCAATTCCTTAACACATAGTAGTGATTTCCAATGTGAATAGTAAAATCTTAATTATAATAATAACCCTTTCCATATTCTGATTGCAAACAACTAAAATTTGCTTTTTTTCATGCATACTTCATTATTTTATTAAAAGCTAAAAGCATTCCCAAAGCCCATATAAAAGCAGCAATTTGGTGAGTTATAATAAGTAGACAAACACTATGGTATCTTAGTCTTAGAGTAACTGGATAAAAACACAATTTAACCTAATAATGTTACTGTTTTAAAGTAGAGAAGGTAAAAATAATGATAAAAACAGGTTCGGTGGCATATCTGAGGTGGCTAAATGTCAAATAAGCAGAATTCCCTTAAAGTTAGAAAGTTACGGTCGTAAGTGTGGAAACAGTATTATGAAATCAAAGTCTGTTCTAAACTCCTCTGCAGTTCAGCTGAAAGGGAAACATTGTAGGACTTGGATTCACAGTTCCATGATAAAATACCGGTTTTCCTGTCATTGTACTGTATTATTTCTCTTCAAATAGGAATTATGTATCTGCATCAGAGACCTGGTGACATCATTTAGGAACTTGCAGGAATGTTCACATGCCACTGCTTGAGAGTGTATGGTTTAGTTTTTGCTTGGGTTATAGTACATGGCTTGTTGAGGATTCACAGGTTTAAGATTTCCATTCCATCAGTATAAAAAAGGATTATATGAATCGATTACTGGGGACAGGTGTTAAACACACACACACACAGAAAAGGCTCATAAGTTGGTCACAAGTACACAATGGCTTTCCAGGAAATAAGGATTTATTTCCGGGTCAGGGGAGAGTCTTCTGAAACATCACAGGGCAGATAAAGCTCTACTTTTTAAGTTGTTCTTGTGCAAATGCCACATGGAAAGAAAACCTCTATCCTTGACAGTGATTTGATCAGTGGATTCTTGATTTCCTGAGGATTGAGATTCACTTTTGAGGGCAGAGTGAACTCATCTAGAACCTCATACTGCAAGGGTAAATGAACCATAAAGTTCCTCATGAAGAGACAGGCCTGTGGGGACGAGGTGAGTGATGGAAATTGGTGAAGCAGACAAATACAAGAAAAACTGTAGCTGTGAAGATGAACTAAAACATGTTCCCTGATTATGGAAATAACTACTTTACCAGTTAGGATGATCTCTGTTGAAAAATGAGAGAAAATCCAACTCAAATGGCCTAAACAACAAGGAAAATTTATGGCTCATATAACAAGGAGTACCAAGAAAGTGTGAGGTAACTCCAGCAGTCATTAATCTACCTACCAATTCAATGACATCATTGAAAGGCCAGATTTTATTCTTTTCATCTTTCTGCTCTATCTATCTTCAGCCTTCATAATCACAATGTGGAGTGCAGCAGTACCAGGTAGAGTATTCAGATGCCCATATCCGGAAAACTTTGCCAGAAATGTCCTAACAAATTCCTCTCTTGTCTTATTGAGGAAAAAAAGGGCATGGGGAGGGGGAATAAAATCATCTCCAAGTCAACTACTAGCAAGGAAAAAATGAGGTTATTATAATTGACTTAAAGTGACAGGTATTTATCCATGAAATGGAGATAAGATATTTTTTCCTAGAAGTGGCCAGGTGAACAAAATTAGGGTTCTAAAAGCAAGGAAGGAAGGGGATTATTTGGTAGGCAACCAATAGTGTTTGCTATGTTACCCATCAACTAAGCTGACGGTTGCTATGGGCAATGTAATTCTATTGTTGACAAAGCATTGGATTACTTTTTGATTACATCTGACAATGCTGAGAATCTGGATGTTTATGCAAGATCTCTCAATTTTTAAATATTAGCAATACATTCAAAACATTTAAAAGTACTATGTGTCCAATATCATTCAGACCAAATAAAATATATTTGCAGTGCAAACATGGCCTACAGGTCACCAGTTTGCAACCTCTGGTTTATCCGATTAATTTAACTAAAATTTTCTCCATTTAAAAAGTGAAAACCACTTTAACCATGCCAGTAATTAATTATACAAATATATATGATAAAACATTTTTTAATTCATAGTTTTACTAAATTGTAGAAAACCTCAAATGGTATAGCTAATAATGATTTCAGAAGCTAATGTAGGAAAGAGATCCACAAAACAGAATGTTTACATCATTTTCTTAGCTGAGATTCTAATTTGACAAGTTAATGGTTAAAGCAATCAAGATGTTGCTGCTCATTTAATGGATGTACAATTTTTCTTATTCCTCCAAGATTAGTGTAATGTTTTTATGTTTTGTTTTCATTAGAGAATGAATCAATTCCTATTAAAGATTTTAACTTCCCAGATATTTCTTTACAATCATTTTCCTTCTTATAAGAATGGATAATTGAAATTTTAAACTCATGCAAAGGTTCTCAGGCATATGCCCCTCTTGAAAATTCTCTTTAGTCTCTTCAAAGTCTAACATGAATCAGAAAATATTAACCTTCTTGAGTCAAGAGCAAATACTAGTGAAAAATAAGTGTATTTCTCTGCCATCCAGATTTTCCAGTTTTCCAAGTTGATAATTGAGCCATCAGTTCTTGCTTAGCTGTTGCCTCATGCTTTTGGATTTGAGTCCTAAAAAAGACAGAACTTTTAAATGATCAACTTTCTTCAAAAATTTAGATATTTATTATGAAACTGAACTATGAAGAAATTAAAATTAATTATCTGAAGTCAGTTTCTATTTCATAGGTCACTTGATACAGCAAAAATGAAGCAGAAACGAGAGAGGATAGGAAGGGAGTGAGAAAAACACCACATGAAGTTCTAAATATCTATCTGGTAATTAGCATAATATGGAGAAGGTGTAGGGGACCTTCTCCATATTAGGTAGGAGAGTTATAGGATACTAACTCTATAGAAGGTTTCTTCTCATGTTCATCCTTACGGAATATTTCTGAGAAAATAAATAATATTGGTGTCTACATAGCTTTCTAGCTGAGGCCCTTCTAATTTCTCTCTTTTTAATTGTTGGCCATACTCAGAAGGAAGACATTCATGTCAGCACCCATCTCCAAATCATACAGATACTGTTCTTAGTAAATTTTTTCTAAAAAGACAGGTGGGCCTTCTCTTCTTGATAGTAGGAGATAATACAAGAAGATAATTTGCCTATAGATCTCTCACCTTAGGTGTAGATGTTCAATTATCCTTGAAAAGAGTAGAGGGAAGTGCTTTTGTGTCTTTATGCTACATTAATTATAAAAATGGTATGTCATTAGAAATGCTATGCTTGTCCCATCTTGGCTATATTTATTTCCTTGATGAAATTATTTCTTACCTCTTCTTCACTCATTTAAATTCTCCCCAACTTTCAGGGTCCAGTTCAAATTCCAACTACTCAATCAATGAATATTCATCCTACTTTAACCACTCCGAACCCACTGAATTTCTCCTCACCATATTTTTCTTGTCAGTGTCACTCATCTTGGGTGATACTACAAGTAACAGTTGAGGAATCAAGTACTCCATTTTTACATGACTTGTTTTCTCACTAAAAATGTGAAATTCCTTGAAAGATAAAAACCTTAAATTTTGGTCTTTCTTGTTTACCCACAGCAGAATACCAAGTACAAGAAACATGGTCAGGAGCCATTTAAGGAGTAAATGTACTGCAATTTTTACTTCATGAGCACCTGACTTTTATTCCAGGTTGGCCTCTATATCACCTGTTTTTCATACCCTACCTCCTACAGAAAACTATGACTAATAATAGGCCTTATTCTATCTATAATATATATATAATGTAAAATATCACATAATACAATTTTATCTCCTCTTAAATAAGCATCTAGAAATGAATCTTTGAAGGAGACATTTTACCTCACACAGCAGAGCTATTTATCATTTCTCAATAATTACATAACAGTAACGCTTTTATAATGAAACATCAATACCCATACTAATTTATAGACAGTTAGTGGGCCTTGCTTTTTTAGATATCCCTGGGACAAATGTGCTGTGATATCTCCAGTGAACCTCAAGAGCACACATCCTGATAAATAACCCATGCATTTGGAGACAGCATTCACAATGAGCAGAAGAGACATTAAAAATTCACCAGTGACTACCTGATACTTACAAGGAAAGAAGATGATCTAGGTGCAGGAATTGGAGGTGGTGAAAAATCTGGCTTTGTAATTAGCTAGTAAAAGGATAAAAAAATTAAATTCAAAGATTGGGTCCTGAAAATAGGTGCGCATGAAAAGGCTTATATCATTTTCAGAAATGGAGAAGCTGTGACCCCACCCATGAGAATATTGTAAACATACGAGTTTGATTGCTTTCATTTAGTTGCACATACACAATTGAGACCTAAGTCCAATGCCAGTAGGTATCTGATGAAGATGACTGCTATAAACTGTATGTTTGTGTCACCCCACAATTTCGTATGTTGAAACCCTAATCCCCAGAATGATGGTATTTGGAGGTGTGAGGCCTGTTGGAAGTAATGAGGTCATGAGGGTGTAGCTCTCATGATAGGATTAATGCCCTTATAAGAAGAGGCACAAGAGAGATGTTCTCCCTCTGGTATGTGAGCATACAACAAAAAGACAGCTGTCTACAAGCCAGAAGGCTGCTTCACCAGACACCGGATCTGCCAGCTCCTTGAACTTGGACTTCCCAGTCTCCAGAATGTGAGAAGTAAATATCTGTTGTTTAAGCCACTCAGTCTATGATAATTTAGTTACAGCAGCCTGAGCTGATGAAAACAGTGGTACTCTATTAACCAGATTAGCCCTCTTCTTGTCACAAGTTGGCATGGAGTGGCGTACATGTTCACATTTTGTATTTTCAAACTATTTTGCAGAAGAATTTGTATTTTATATTAATATTCACATAGATTTCAATATTGTCCTGAAGAAATAATGAAGTGCTGTGGGCTATGACTTTCACCGACATTTCCTGGAGATTGAACTAGGGTGATATTTAAGAGAAGTTGCAAACTCACAAAAGAGGCTGGGGGCTCATTGCCTTCTACTGGCAGATCATACACATGGAGCTTCATCTGACTCATCTGAAAAGAAGAATGAATCTTTCAAAATGAACCATTAGTTTCATAAGCACAGTTTTTAAGGAAGCAGACTTTTCAAGGCATGGAAGCTTGGAACTAAGCTGACACCAAGAGACCAGATAGAAAACCACAGTGGTCCAGCTGGTGTATTCCATAGAAGTATTTCCCAGAGCTGTAATGAGAAGTTGTCATCAAAAAAGGATTACCAATGTTATCATTAACCAACTTCAGCTAAAATCTTTAAATTTACAGGACATGAGTAGGACATTTGGGTTATAAATATTACATGTATTATCATACAGACATACATATTTTTGGATCTATTAGTCAATTTGCAAAGAAATAACCTAGAGTCAGAGCAAGAGGGAGTGTGTGTGTGTGAGAAAGAAAGAGGCAGAGACAGAGAGACAGGGACAGACAGACATCTGGTATGTCCCTTTTTGTTCTCCTTATTCTGTTTGCATTTCATGAACCCCAGCAAAGTAGCTCTGCATTTTAGGGACTCTCTTTTGCATTTAATAAAAGGCAAAGGAGACACTTCTGAATGTGGAATTGCAAAACACTGCTGGGTAGAAAGGATAGGTAGTCAGGATAAGAGTGTGAGAGAAATGCAAAGTGCGGCCATGGTCATCACAGCCCAAACTATGTAGTTCACCTCTTGTGGTTGAACAGCCTTTACCATCTGGGGTTTCCTCTTCTGCTTGTGTGGCCTGGTACCAGAGGTAGGTAGTGGCCTGTAAGAGAGAAACATGTGGTATCAATTGACTTAGCAGCTCCGTCAGCATGACAGGGAAACTCAGTAGATGATTCCCAGCTTCTTTTTCCCATTGTGTCTTTCTTGCCTGTTGCCTGGGTTTTTATCTGCTCTCTGGGTCATTTTTCAGTTTTTACTTCCCTGTCAGCCTCCTTCATTGCCCTGTCATTCATAATCACTACTCATTTTCTTTTTGTTCTCTACAGATCCTGACTTCTAAAAATGATAGTGTTGAATCCAAATTTATCTAAATTGTTTTGTTAATGTCATATTCAATATTAAACTCATCATGGGTAAATAAATCATTCTTTCTTTAAAAATACTAAAAAAACCCAAAAACACTGTGGTACTAGAATCACATTTGTGAGACCAACCCAGGCTCCACCACTTACTCTGCAAGACTGAAAGCATGTTTGCTAATCTCTCTGAGCTTGTTTCTACATCCATCAAAATGTGAAGTTCCTAACCTTGCACAATTGTGTTAGGGTTAACGTAAAACACTCTTCATCTGTAAAATGAAACTAATAACTACTTTATGAAGTTCTTGTGACATTTAAATGAGATAATAGATATCAAAGGGCTTAGCACAGGGCCGGGTGTGGAGACTCACACCTGTAATCCTGGCACTTAGGGAAGCCAAAGTGGGTGGATCATTTGAGGTCAGGAGTTCAAGACCAGCTTGGCCAACATGGTGAGACCCTGTCTCTACTAAAAATACAAAAATTAGCCCGGTGTGGTGGTACACGCCTGTAATCCCAGCTACTCAGGGGGCTGAGATAGGAGAAGTGCTTGAACCTGGGAGGCGGAGGTTGCAGTGAGCTGAGATCACGGCATTGCATTCCAGCCCAGGCCACAGAGGGAGACTCCATCTCAAAAAACAAAAAAAAAGGGGAGGGGGCGGTGCTTAGCACAGTGCTTATCATATAGTGATCAATTAATGGTAGATATTTTTATAATAAATTCAAAAATCCATCATTATGAGAGTTAATATCTCTTATTATTAATTATAAATATGGTGACTAACAGAAGGAAAAACATTTCTAGATGTGAAGAATTTCCCAGTTAAAGGGAAACTCAGCTTCTGGTCCAAAAAGGCTGTATCTGCATGTATTTCTGAATATTAGAAGTAAACCAATTCAATTTCAAAGGGTAGGTTATACATTGAATTTAAAGTAAAATAAGGGTCAAAGAGTCCCTACAGCAAGACAAGATAAAGGATCACCTCTGATCTTTCTTCTGCTTTTCTCTGGAGCTCTGTTGGCAGATTACTATAGCAACCACCAGAGAAATGACTGCCACTGGGAACAACACCGCAACCACAATGGAGAAGTCTGCAGCAGAGAACAGGGACCCGCTGAGAACTACAGAAACACACATCTGCACATCACACTAGTCCTTGTTTCTTTACTTTGCACACATTCCAGCTACCCTTTTCTCTAATGAGCATAAAT
This sequence comes from Mandrillus leucophaeus, assembly GCF_000951045.1. NCBI lineage: Eukaryota > Metazoa > Chordata > Mammalia > Primates > Cercopithecidae > Mandrillus > Mandrillus leucophaeus. Next base: position 3,558,347 of record NW_012109363.1, on the reverse strand, counting down.
TGCCATAGCCAGTAAAATGAAAATGTATTTTGATTAGGCAATTACATTAATATTTAGATAGAAGAAATATACATGAATTCTATAGGAAACATTTAACATGAAATAAGTTTTAAAAATCATAATATTGAGAATACTTAGAAGGGATAATGTTTGTAACAACTGGAAAATGAGCTGGGAGATTAGAAGAGAATATACAGTAAGGAAGATAGCAAAAAAGAAATGAAACATTTTTGAAAAGCAGTCTTGGAATAAAACAGAGAAAAAGAAACTAAAACTTTGAAAATACATTCCTGTCAGTAGTAAATAAGAAGCTGAGGTGTGACTAAGAGAACTGATACACAAATAATTGAGTGTTTCGCTGATGTTGGTCTACACTGGAATTACAGACAGAAAGGAAGTTATGTGACCTTGAGAATGAGGAAATGCTTTAAACAAATATTCCTGGGCCCTCGTGGTGTTTTTTCTTTTAATGACAAATTTAAATAATGCATATAACTTCAATCTTTTGCTCTCAACTGTTCATTTCTCTTACAATAATTGGAAGCCACAAGAGACCAGGAGGTAAAAGATTGAAGAGTAATGCCAACAGTTACCATTCTCTTTTTACAGAAATCAGCCAACCAATAGCAAGGTGAATATTTGTATAAATGCAAGAAAAGCTCACAAGTTTGAGCACACACACATGTAGATAGAGGTAGACACATCGGAAGCAGAATTCTAGGTAAGACAATGACTTTGGTTCAAATATTCACTACTCTCCACCCTCCACAAGATTCCAATCCAAAAAGTCAAAGGAAAATAAAACATGAAGCATTCTGTTATCATGTAGATATATTCAGAATGAAAAATACACACTTACTTGCACAAATGTCAGAACTGTATTTTCAGAAGAATGACATATTAGCAGAGAAATAAATGGGAATTTGGCAGTACTTTACAAACACACCGAACTTGAAAAGAGCTAACTAAAGTTGGGGCATAAGACAGATGAAAGTATAATAACGGAAGGTTTGCAGGTGAAGATAGAAATCACTGAAGAGTAAGTGCAGCCTCTTCTTGTTTCTGGTAATGGTGGATTAGGAAATTGAGACCAACCTGCCCACTAAAAATATCTTTAAATTTTTTGCAAACAAAAGCTTCCTGAAAGTATAGAAGTACTTAAAAGTTAGAAAAAATTACTTTGTAGAGATTAGTGAGTGGTCAAGAACCCAGAGAGACGGAAAAGAAAATAATCCTAGGTAGAAGTTCAGAAATGCAGAAAGAAATGAAAGGCAAATGAACCAATAGCAAACCCTAATGTAAACTGTGGACTTGACGTGATAATGATGTGTCAATGTAGGTTTATGGAATATTTGTTACCATCAACAAATACTCCACGGGAGTGGGGGATGTTGATGGTGAGGAAAGGTGTTCAGGAGCGGGAGGTGCCGGGTATATGCTAACTATCTGTACTTTCTCTTCAATTTTGCTGTGAACCTAAAACTGCTCTACAAAAGAAAGTGTTTTTGTTTGTTTGTTTGTTTTTTAAGCAAATGAAGTGGGAAGTTTCAGGATAATCATTAAAATATAAAAGAAATGCATAACATCCAAGTTAATAAAATAATAGAATCAGTAAGTATAAGAAAGGAGAGAAAAGGGAACATAAACAGGAAAGACAAATAGAAACTATATAATTGTGGATTTATACCCAAGTGTATCAGTAATTACATTTAATTTAAAGGGACTATGTACCTCAGTTAAACAAACAAAAACCAAAGATGTGAGTACTACTAAAAAATATATGTGCATGCTTTCTTTAATAAAACAAAGACAGATTTAAAGCATGATTCAGAAAGGATAAAAATAAAAATATGGAAAAATGTTACTCCAGTGCAAATACAGACCAAAAGAAATATGTTACAGCTCTATGGTCTCCAGGAACTGTAGATTCTCAAAGGTAAGAAGTGTACTAGATAGACACACAACCATTTCATAATGATACACTGTTCATTAATTTGGAAGATGCAACACTCTAAACTTGTGTGTACATAATAATATGCTCTCAAAGTATAAAAGTGTTGATAGAGCCAGAAGTAGTAATCAAATTCACAATTATAGTGGGGGTATTTTAACACTCCTAGCACAGTAATTGGTTGAACAAACAAACAATGTCAGGATTAATTTATATATTAGACAATTAATAAACTTTATACATAATATCTGGAGAATACTACAGAACACATGTATGAAAAAAACAGTCCAATTATGAACCATGAATATAAACTAAGAGCAAAAAAAATACAAATTCTTCCAGAGAATATAAACGAACACTCTCTAATATACTTTATGTGACTAGCATAACATTGATACCAAAATTCAGCAATTTTTTCAATATGAAAAAATCACAGTCCAATATCACCCAAGAGTATAAAATAAGAGTAAACATCCTTCAATATATAAAAAAGATACTATTTCTAAGTTAGGTTTATTCAAAGGTTGCAAAGTTAGATAAATGTTCACAAACCAATTGATTTATTTGACAGTACTAATAAAGGGGAAAACATTTTAATAAATAAGGAAGTATTTGATAGAATTATTAGAAACTTGAAAGAGAACTAGTGGACTTCCTTAATCCAATCACTAGAATGGATGATATTGAAAGCATAAGGTAGAGAAAAAGAAGAAAATGAGCATAGAAAAATTTCATACATACAAACTTTAAAGACTTGGTGATAATGATGTGTCTGGGTATGTTTATGGACGTAACAAATGTACCTCTCTGGTGACAGATGTTGATAGTGAGGGAAGCTGTGTTTCCTGTGTTTACAAACTTTATATACATGGAATTATATAACCAAAAGTTGTTGTTTAAGGATGTGTATTTAGGAAACAAAACTACAAAGAAAAGTAACAAAATGATTATGATCAAAGACAGATGAATGGCCAACCCTTAGAGAAAGAGGGGAGTTCAGACTGAAAAGAGGCAGGAAAGCAGATGTCTGGGTCTATTTCTTGGCCCTTATTATATTACATGAATGTTCATTTTGTAATCATCAGGTTTGCCTTTATATTTACATGTTTATTATATTTTACAAACAAAAAGATGGTGTTAATAATCTTGAAAGCCAATGGCTGTGTATGGTCATGTTGTAGGGCAGTGGTCTTAACCTTTGTTATACTGCAAATCATTTTGGCAATCTGATAAAGTCTATAAACCCCTTTTCTGAGTGTTTCTAAATTCATTCATAAAAGGCATAAGACTTAAAGGAAGCTACTGATGGTGGGATACAGTTGTCAAAATATCATAAAACAATTCATGATATAGTAAAGTATGTGTTTATTAACCTCTGAAATAATAAGTTCTAACAGTGGATCAGTAACTACCAAAATTTCAAACAAATGATACTCATGTGGTAATTGGAGATACATCCAACAACTGCAATGAGATATTGAAGTATTTGTAATTTATATTGGTGACAAAGTCATGGAATATTGCTAATAGTATTATGGTTTATAAGCCATACATTCCCATAATTGTAGAAAATTCTAAACTTTAGAATTTAATGAGAATAAAAATGTAATTTTTTCCCATTCAAGTTTAGATTTAGGACCCTAGCTATAGTAAAAATTGTTGTCCTCTAGGGTCTGTCTTCTTGGTACAAGGACACTTCTGAACTAGGAAATGTTCCTCAGTCTATCTGAGGCTTTTCTTGACGGTTAGATAAGAAATAGCACTGAAAGGGCACCGAACCCACTAACACAATGCCCTGAAAAAAAACAAGGCTTGGGGGATAAAGTTGAATTCTGATACAGTGGTTTCAACAAACAGTGAGTTGAGACAAGCTTCCACTGTATGTATTTTGAACTTCTCCAGCTACCTCCTCATCCTGCTAAAATACAAATTTCATGTAATATACTGTAAATTTGTATCACTAGTCCTCCAAGTTAAAAATTTTGAGAAATACTTTCTAACAGTGCTTATCAGAATTAATTCAACCTTACTGGATTATAACTAAAGAAGAAAAAGCGTCAGTCGAATCAAAAGATTAGGTATAAAATAACACATAGAAGTAGAAGTATACATAAAATGTATAGTTTCAGAAAAAGAATATAAAGAATCAAATTTGGGGTACTCTTAATGCAATTAAAATATAGACTGCAAAAAAACTAGTTATGAAACAGAAAACCAACTGGGATAAAAAAATCTTTCAAAGAGACATAAAAACGCTACTGAATACTTTTAAATGTCACTATGAGTAACAAGAGAATTAACATTGCTAAAAAGTTTATATTATGATACAGAGAATAATCTTGAAAAACTTTCCCA
>NW_012109363.1:3550946-3553606 GCF_000951045.1 Mandrillus leucophaeus | reverse complement strand
CATGAGAAAAAATAATTTTAAAAATCTTAAAGATAGGAAGTTAAGGGATTTATGTGGATGGAAACAGAATAAATATAGCCTAAACATCAGAAATAAATGTTCTGTCTTGGAAAGTCTAACAATCTGAATTTGGGACAGATATCTCACTCAGGTCTACCTCATCTCCTGTGTTTATAGAACAAGTTGAGCTCATAACCTGAGATCAAAATCCTAAGAATTTCTCTGTTTCTGCCAACAGAGGATGCAGGAACACCAAAAGGAGGATAGAGGCTTCCTCTAGATACGTACACTATATATCAGACACAGAAGGGGGAGGATCAAGGAGAAGATGATGAGGAAAAGCAGCTCTCTCAGGGAATGAGCTCCCTCCTCAGGGTAAAATGTTCCTCATCATAACAACTGGAGGTGGGTCCCCACTCTGGCTCCTTCCCACACTGAAGAGCTATAGGCAGACCTACCTACCTGCCCATAGAGCCCCCAGCCAGATCCCCCCATCAAGAGAAATATCAGTAGGTACAACAGCACACACAAATGCAGAGAAATCCCATGTGATCCCAGCTCTACCAATTCCACATTCAACTAAGGATCACATATCCTGAAGAAAAGTAGTACAACAGAATACAAGTGACGTGGTGATAGAACAGAACAAACCAACTCAAAAGAAACAGATAATTCAAAGAATAGAACTGAATGTACAAAAATAGTCATATTCTTAGTTTTATGAGGATATTACATTTTTCCATTAAGTTGAGGATTCCATGAAAATGGAAGAGTCCTAAAGTAAGAAAATTTGTGAAATTAAAATAACATTACAAATATAAATGTTGCAGAAATTCTTTTGCATGTGCAGTGAAAACAAAGACATGGAAAATATAATTAAAATGTGTTAAGGAGATTTGGGGGATAAATATTGTGGATTCAATATCTACAGAATAGAAATCTCAAGAGAGAAAAGAAGCAATGAAATCTCATGTAATACAAAATAAAGGCTTGGAAGAGGAGAGCAATTATCTCAGGTTAGATGTGTAATGTTACCTACGGAAGACCACTGAGGAGTCATCGCAGTCAGGAGGGCTCCATCCTTCCTCACATTGACACTGGAGCTCATGGTCACACACCTAGGGGAGCAATGATCCTGTTACTGTCCCCGCTAGACTGACCGCAAACTCAAATCCCTAATCATCCATAATAAAGTTCATGCCGAAAAAGGAATAACCCCAATCTCCAGGCTTCCATCTATCTACGTAAAGTATGAATGAATAAGAGGCATTTCATGAATGATTCTCAGAAGAAATTTCTCCTTGAACCATTCTACTGAAGGCTTGGATAAACTTAGTAATTCTCATTATTTAATGCTGAAAACATTCCTTTAGCTTTCTTATGACTGACCTAGAATGTCATAAGATTCAGAGAGCTTAGGGAAACATATTTCCAGAACTTACAGCATGTCCTTTGCATTTAGATGAGCAATTGGTTGATTTGTAGGCTTTCTCAATATCCACACATTCTGCATTAATGCAAACCTGAAAGTGATGTAGAAAACATGAAGCTTCATCCTCTCTGCATGTAGATGAGAAAGTTGAGGTCTGTGTGAAGAGGCTAGCAGATATTGTTTAAGGTGGCTCTGCCAGGAGGCTGGTGCAGAGGAAGGGAAATAGAGATGGGCTCTGTTGCTTACATTATCCTCTTAAACCAACCCAAAAACGTTGATAAAATCATCTAAGCATTTATGTATTTTTAATAAATCCAAACGACTCTATATTCCAGAAGCAATGACTATGCAAGAAGTTCAGGGATAAGCAATAATGAGATGATCTTAATACCAGGGGACCCTGAAACACCTCAATTCTGCCCTAGTCCCAGTACCTTCCTCCCTTAAGACCCAAGCACCGCAACACTCATGCCAGGTCATGTGATAACGTCTCAATGTCTTTAAAGTCTTCAGCACTAGAAAATATAAGGAAATTTGTATTTGAAACCTGGAAAACCCAATTAAAGATTATATTTTATGTAAAATTCCTTGCCCTTGATGCTGGCATATATTTCAGGAAAAATTGGGGTAAGGATAAATTTAAATATTGTGGGTACTTCTTATAGGGAAGACCTAATATTTTAACATCAATAAACTTTGCTAAATTTTTATTTTCAGCTCCAAGGGCTCAGAGACCACATCAATTTCATTCACTTTTTTATATTTACTTTTTAAAACTGTATGAGCAATACCCACACTGAACCACTAAGATAATTTTGGACTCACCATTGAATAAATTTACCTTTGAATAGCGAAATCAGCTTAAGTAAATAAGATATGTTTTTAGGACTGGCTTTACCACAGTGAAAAATCAGGGGAATTCTTTGGTCATGTGGATATCTTAGTGAGATAAATAGGGTAATTCTAATCTCTTAGGAGAGACAAACCTCCTCATTGTCAAAGTTCATGAGTTGGTTGGCCCTGGCTAAACAGTACTTGTACTTGAGATAAGTTCATTATATTATTAATGATATACAGGTCTGTTAAATGAAGCCCAGTATCACATACACTGGCACTTTCAGTGAGTTTTCAGACTTTGTCTATGAAAGTTAAACAGATGCTACCATGTGTTATCCACATGACAATATGATACTCTTCTTGAAATCATGACTATGAGAGTCAATTTCCA
>NW_012109363.1:3545872-3549686 GCF_000951045.1 Mandrillus leucophaeus | reverse complement strand
ATAAAAATATGGAAAAATGTTACTCCAGTGCAAATACAGACCAAAAGAAATATGTTACAGCTCTATGGTCTCCAGGAACTGTAGATTCTCAAAGGTAAGAAGTGTACTAGATAGACACAGAACCATTACATAATGATACACTGTTCATTAATTTGGAAGATGCAACACTCTAAACTTGTGTGTACATAATAATATGCTCTCAAAGTATAAAAGTGTTGATAGAGCCAGAAGTAGTAATCAAATTCACAATTATAGTGGGGGTATTTTAACACTCCTAGCACAGTAATTGGTTGAACAAACAAACAATGTCAGGATTAATTTATATATTAGACAATTAATAAACTTTATACATAATATCTGGAGAATACTACAGAACACATGTATGAAAAAAACAGTCCAATTATGAACCATGAATATAAACTAAGAGCAAAAAAAATACAAATTCTTCCAGAGAATATAAACGAACACTCTCTAATATACTTTATGTGACTAGCATAACATTGATACCAAAATTCAGCAATTTTTTCAATATGAAAAAATCACAGTCCAATATCACCCAAGAGTATAAAATAAGAGTAAACATCCTTCAATATATAAAAAAGATACTATTTCTAAGTTAGGTTTATTCAAAGGTTGCAAAGTTAGATAAATGTTCACAAACCAATTGATTTATTTGACAGTACTAATAAAGGGGAAAACATTTTAATAAATAAGGAAGTATTTGATAGAATTATTAGAAACTTGAAAGAGAACTAGTGGACTTCCTTAATCCAATCACTAGAATGGATGATATTGAAAGCATAAGGTAGAGAAAATGAGCATAGAAAAATTTCATACATACAAACTTTAAAGACTTGGTGATAATGATGTGTCTGGGTATGTTTATGGACGTAACAAATGTACCTCTCTGGTGACAGATGTTGATAGTGAGGGAAGCTGTGTTTCCTGTGTTTACAAACTTTATATACATGGAATTATATAACCAAAAGTTGTTGTTTAAGGATGTGTATTTAGGAAACAAAACTACAAAGAAAAGTAACAAAATGATTATGATCAAAGACAGATGAATGGCCAACCCTTAGAGAAAGAGGGGAGTTCAGACTGAAAAGAGGCAGGAAAGCAGATGTCTGGGTCTATTTCTTGGCCCTTATTATATTACATGAATGTTCATTTTGTAATCATCAGGTTTGCCTTTATATTTACATGTTTATTATATTTTACAAACAAAAAGATGGTGTTAATAATCTTGAAAGCCAATGGCTGTGTATGGTCATATTGTAGGGCAGTGGTCTTAACCTTTGTTATGCTGCAAATCATTTTGGCAATCTGATAAAGTCTATAAACCCCTTTTCTGAGTGTTTCTAAATTCATTCATAAAAGGCATAAGACTTAAAGGAAGCTACTGATGGTGGGATACAGTTGTCAAAATATCATAAAACAATTCATGATATAGTAAAGTATGTGTTTATTAACCTCTGAAATAATAAGTTCTAACAGTGGATCAGTAACTACCAAAATTTCAAACAAATGATACTCATGTGGTAATTGGAGATACATCCAACAACTGCAATGAGATATTGAAGTATTTGTAATTTATATTGGTGACAAAGTCATGGAATATTGCTAATAATATTATGGTTTATAAGCCATACATTCCCATAATTGTAGAAAATTCTAAACTTTAGAATTTAATGAGAATAAAAATGTAATTTTTTCCCATTCAAGTTTAGATTTAGGACCCTAGCTATAGTAAAAATTGTTGTCCTCTAGGGTCTGTCTTCTTGGTACAAGGACACTTCTGAACTAGGAAATGTTCCTCAGTCTATCTGAGGCTTTTCTTGACGGTTAGATAAGAAATAGCACTGAAAGGGCACCGAACCCACTAACACAATGCCCTGAAAAAAAACAAGGCTTGGGGGATAAAGTTGAATTCTGATACAGTGGTTTCAACAAACAGTGAGTTGAGACAAGCTTCCACTGTATGTATTTTGAACTTCTCCAGCTACCTCCTCATCCTGCTAAAATACAAATTTCATGTAATATACTGTAAATTTGTATCACTAGTCCTCCAAGTTAAAAATTTTGAGAAATACTTTCTAACAGTGCTTATCAGAATTAATTCAACCTTACTGGATTATAACTAAAGAAGAAAAAGCGTCAGTCGAATCAAAAGATTAGGTATAAAATAACACATAGAAGTAGAAGTATACATAAAATGTATACTTTCAGAAAAAGAATATAAAGAATCAAATTTGGAGTACTCTTAATGCAATTAAAATACTGACTGCAAAAAAACTAGTTATGAAACAGAAAACCAACTGGGATAAAAAAATCTTTCAAAGAGACATAAAAACGCTACTGAATACTTTTAAATGTCACTATGAGTAACAAGAGAATTAACATTGCTAAAAAGTTTATATTATGATACAGAGAATAATCTTGAAAAACTTTCCCAGAATTAACAAGAAAAATGACCCAATATGGAATATAATATGGAGATCACACAGTAGAGATATTTTGTATAAATAATTTACATTTCTGATTCAGAAACCAGAAAACTGAAACAAAAGAAATTTTAAAACCTAAAACAATAGAAATATTTCTTAAACTGAAGAAAAAAACCAAATCCCAGTTTGAAAAAACTCACTAGGTAACATGATAATAGAAAGACAACATCACCCAGGAATAAAATAATGATTTGTTTTGATTAAGTGGTAATTCTAAAAGCATTTAAGCCAAAACAAACCTAACAACTTTTTAAAAGGATGTTATTTAACTTCAACAAAAAATCAGGCTTTGTTTTTTTTTTTTTTTTTGACATTAAATATAAGCATCTACTTTAATAGTCATGAATGCAAAATTGTGATTTAAAAAATCAAATTCAATCAAACCTGCTATGCATGCTATGATATAGAATATTATTAAAAATATTTGGCAACAGAAATACATTCTCATAAATACAACTTAGAAAGTTTTATGTGGATGCATTGTTACAACACGAAGAAATTACTCAGAGGTGACTTAGCAAATCAATAGATATATCAAAATAAAGCAGTCAAGAAAGTCATAGTTCAAAAGGATTTTTAGTGAGCATTGAAACCATTAAAGAGTTTTCTAATTAAAATAGTTGATTGTGTTCATCCCCCTTTCAAAATACATGACAAATACATGTGCATATAATAAAATCATAGGACATGAGAAAAAATAATTTTAAAAATCTTAAAGATAGGAAGTTAAGGGATTTATGTGGATGGAAACAGAACAAATATAGCCTAAACATCAGAAATAAATGTTCTGTCTTGGAAAGTCTAACAATCTGAATTTGGGACAGATATCTCACTCAGGTCTACCTCATCTCCTGTGTATAAAGAACAGGTTGAGCTCATCACCTGAGATCAAAATCCTAAGAATTTCTCTGTTTCTGCCAACAGAGGATGCAGGAACACCAAAAGGAGGATAGAGGCTTCCTCTAGATACGTACACTATATATCAGACACAGAAGGGGGAGGATCAAGGAGAAGATGATGAGGAAAAGCAGCTCTCTCAGGAAGTGAGCTCCCTCCTCAGGGTAAAATGTTCCTCATCATAACAACTGGAGGTGGGTCCCCACTCTGGCTCCTTCCCACACTGAAGAGCTATAGGCAGACCTACCTACCTGCCCATAGAGCCCCCAGCCAGATTCCCCCATCAAGAGAAATATCAGTAGGTACAACAGCACACACAAATGCAGAGAAATCCCATGTGATCCCAGCTCTACCAATTCCACATTCAACTAAGGATCACATATCCTGAAGAAAAGTAGTACAACAGAATA
>NW_012109363.1:3530902-3544662 GCF_000951045.1 Mandrillus leucophaeus | reverse complement strand
ACTCTATATTCCAGAAGCAATGACTATGCAAGAAGTTCAGGGATAAGCAATAATGAGATGATCTTAATACCAGGGGACCCTGAAACACCTCAATTCTGCCCTAGTCCCAGTACCTTCCTCCCTTAAGACCCAAGCACCGCAACACTCATGCCAGGTCATGTGATAACGTCTCAATGTCTTTAAAGTCTTCAGCACTAGAAAATATAAGGAAATTTGTATTTGAAACCTGGAAAACCCAATTAAAGATTATATTTTATGTAAAATTCCTTGCCCTTGATGCTGGCATATATTTCAGGAAAAATTGGGGTAAGGATAAATTTAAATATTGTGGGTACTTCTTATAGGGAAGACCTAATATTTTAACATCAATAAACTTTGCTAAATTTTTATTTTCAGCTCCAAGGGCTCAGAGACCACATCAATCTCATTCACTTTTTTATATTTACTTTTTAAAACTGTATGAGCAATACCCACACTGAACCACTAAGATAATTTTGGACTCACCATTGAATAAATTTACCTTTGAATAGCGAAATCAGCTTAAGTAAATAAGATATGTTTTTAGGACTGGCTTTACCACAGTGAAAAATCAGGGGAATTCTTTGGTCATGTGGATATCTTAGTGAGATAAATAGGGTAATTCTAATCTCTTAGGAGAGACAAACCTCCTCATTGTCAAAGTTCATGAGTTGGTTGGCCCTGGCTAAACAGTACTTGTACTTGAGATAAGTTCATTATATTATTAATGATATACAGGTCTGTTAAATGAAGCCCAGTATCACATACACTGGCACTTTCAGTGAGTTTTCAGACTTTGTCTATGAAAGTTAAACAGATGCTACCATGTGTTATCCACATGACAATATGATACTCTTCTTGAAATCATGACTATGAGAGTCAATTTCCATATTTCACCATAGGGTTTGAGAATGTTAATGTCGATGTGCTTATTCCTGCTATTTACTAGGTTCTGCACCATTTTCATTTCTGTGTTCCAAATTCAAACTCTGTGGGTTCTATTAAGGCATGGTGAGCCCCCAAATTGGGAAACAAGGCACGTAGTGAATAACCAAGGGGCAAAACAACAAAACACATCAAAGTAAGAAACACTATTTTGAGTGAAAGCCACAATGTCAACTTACCTTGTTATGGCCACATTTAGTTCCATTGGCCACCATGCCTATTTCTTCACTTGTGTCTTCAGGATCAAATGTTTTACATGTCAGGAAAGTCACTATCCGTCCTTTCCAGGGCAAATTATCTGACCCACCTTGACAGAACAACTTCCCACACATGGTGTCACTGAGGAAAAAGCCAAAATTTATTGCAGGATTCAAACTGCAGTTTTATATAAATGCAAATCAGCTCTAGGACTATGGATACTTAACTGATGTATTTTTCCCTGTAGCTGAGACTTTTGGTTGTACTTTATATTCATTTCCCCTTATTTCTCAGTAACAGGATGTCTGAACATTAGCACAATACTTTATTGCTCAAATAAACAGCATTACCCAGATGCCTGTACACCTAATTTTTGCCAGTTGCCTAAGTGCTGGCCCATGAGAAGAAAACAATCTTAAGCACAAATCCTAGAAGATGGCCTTAAATGAGGAATTATCTTCTGTTTCTCAACATTTTCTCATTTTTGCTGATTAGAGTATGATAGCTGGAGAAGCCATCACAGGCCTAGAGAAACACTTGGAAATGAAGGTCATGTGGATGATGGAGCTAGAGATAAAACATGGGTTCCTAACATCGTGGAGGCGTCTGAGACATCAATTTCTATCTTGTTTCAGATCAGATAGTTTACTCATTTGTTTGTACAACTGGCTGCAGAATAATTCCACCAAAAGAAAGCCCATGTCTCCACTATAATTCTGTCAGAACAAAGCTGAGCTTCCCTTGATACTGCAAAGCATCAAGTGGAGTTACTAAAAGAACTGTCTCCCTGAAGGTGCAGATTAAACTACTCAACACTCAATCAAGCCATTCATTTACTGCCAACGGGACTAAAAGACAATAATATTGAAGTCAATTGCTTTATGCAAAATTCAGAAGAGGGCTGTGAAAAAGTATCCTGAAAGTGATGGCATCAGATTTTTTGATATCTCTTGGCTGTAGAAAACATGTTTGAGGAGAGGAGAAAGGCATATATTCTCTCTAAACGCAACAGTGTGTTTTTCTTGAATCATTTAGGTAAAGCCATAAAGGATGGCTTTAGAGCACAGGGAATTTCAGGCTAACTCTTCACTATAGCCAATGACTACTGTGAAGTGACTAGGATGGCAGTTTGTGGGGTGAAGGAGCTGCTTGAGCCACTAGCTGCAGAAACTAATGCTCACGCAGAGAGTTATATGGGACAATGGTGTGTGCAGAGGAAAGATGGCGAGGCTCACTCTCTTTCCATTCACCACCTACAGTTGCTCTTCCTCTGGCCCTCACATACTGCCTTTTACATAATTTCCTCTTCTGAATCTGCCCTGATTTCCTATAGAGAAGAGACCACAAGACCACAGAAAATGATTGTTCTTTAGGAACAGATTCTCCCAAGAGATAACTCTATATCCAAAGCATAGTTTGGTAATATCTGTCATTCAGCAAATTCATGTCCAATAGACAAATTTTGGGAAATGTTGATCTTGTGCAATCTCTTGTTATAAATTACTCTGCATGTGTCAAATTTGGAGCAGGTACAAACAGTTTACTATAATTGAATTTTAAAAGCCACCTTAAAATTGCCGAATTAAAAATAAACCATAGAAAAGTCTCACGTTCATCTGGTGTGCTATTCTATAGTGTTTTCCCAGATAATCAGTACTAAAATTAACAAACTCTTCACATGAATTGTCAATAAGAAAATATTTTCTTATTGTATTTTTATGTAATTCTACTGACAATTTAAAACTGTTCAAGCACTGCATCTGTTATTCCTCTGGGGAGATAAATATTTCTACTCTGAATCTTACAAGGAGAAACGTGAGATTGAGAAAGCATCTGATTTATACTGGGAAATCCCTGGACAAATTTCCAACCAGACCTATTCATCGTTGCCTGTTCCATCATCAACCATTCATTCTACCCAACAATGACTGTGTTTGGTGTCATCTGAAGCACCCACCATGAGATACTTGAAGAAAGAAGCCATTTCTCATTTCTTTTCAGACTGAGTACCTAGCCCACATCATGGCACATAGTAGTTACTCAATAAATGTCAAATGATTGATGGCCAAATGCGCTTTCCCTTTAACTGGAATAAATTAGAATGTGCAGCTGGAAGTGCACCATTGCTCTAGTCTGTGAAGCAGGAAGGTTCAGATAAGGCCACTTACTTTGTTTTGCAGGGAATGAGTGTGTCGTCCACTCTGCGACAGTACCCGTACTTTGACCCACCTTCATTCCTGTTGTAACATGACTGATCTGCAACCTTAGTTCCTGGGACCAGGATCAGTCAGTAGGGAAAAGAAAATCGATTTTTGAGGTTCAAGAGATATTTGAAAAGAAAAGAGATTTTTAAAATGCAGTGCTGGCAAGGGATTTATAAAATATAAAACAAGCAAGAAAAAAATACTATTTTAGCATAATTCCATTGACCACTCCTAGAAACATGGGTGTAGTAATCTGGTATCAAATGAGCTGGCTGGAATTACAAATAATCTTTTAAGTAATCTGTTACTCCACAACAAACTCCTACTATGTGCCAAGTACAAAAATAGGCATCACATATTTCATGTCTCAGGTAATCTTCCTCAGATCTCTATCAGACAAAACACGTTAGTTAAGAGCTCAGGCTTTAAGCAAGACTGAGTAATTGTGTGAACATGGGCAAATGTCTTAACCCCTGAGTTTTCTCATCTGTAAAATGGTGTAGAATTTATATGTGAATATATATATATATTTAATATATTTACACATATATAAAATGTATATATACACATTACATATAACAGTACCTACCTCAGAGGTGTTTTGAAGATTAATACACTTAATACAGGTGAGTTAATACACTTAATACACTTAATACAATTAATACACTTAATACAGGTGAGTCACTGAGAACAGGGCCTGATCAGCAGTACATGGTTGACAAATACTAGCCATGCTTATTGCCATTCTCAATTTATTAATAAGGAAACAGAATCATGTCGAGTCACAGAGACCTATGTTCCTTCTTGGTGCTGAGGTGCCCCCTCTTCAATAACAATAAGTAATTCTGTCTTAAACGTTTGGAAATTTTGAGTCTAGCCTTTGACAAACAGCAAACTAAGTTAAAATAAGCAGACACCTATGAAGATACTGAATTGTTTTTAAGAAATACTTTTAAGCCTACTATGATGACTTGTAAACTCAAAACATTTTAAATGAATTCCGTGTTTCAGTGTGCAAGATAAAATGAGTTTTGTTGCCTTTTTTATTATTTGTATCTTAGTAAAACGTATTCATTTTAATATCTACTGTGTAGATATTTATACAATATCTACACAGAAGAATCATTAGTTATGAATAATCAGGGAAAAGCATTAAATTCCTAATCTGAGACTTCAAAGTTATTGCTGCTTATATTGTAGAATGTATCATTCATATATCTGGCATCATGCTGTTTTGTAACTTCTTGCCCATTAACAATATAGCTGTCCTTTCCCCAGGCATTAAATTTTCTAAAGCATCACAGCAGCAAGAATTGTATTGAAATAATACACTTTATTTAATCTGTATATTTTGGATTTTGAGATGTTTTTCAATTACTATCATTAAAAATGCTGGCTGAAAAATCGTCGTAAATATTTGAGTGCAATTGCTAGGAGAAAGAGTAAAAAACAACTATTTTTAGATTTTGTGCATGCATTTTTCTCTCGGTAAAGATGATGCTAATTCGTATATTTATCAGCAGTGTAGGAGGGGAGTTGTTTGATTATGTTTTCACTGACACTGAACATTAACATCTGTAGCAAACTTTTGCCAATTAGCAAATGTAGAAGATTAACTTGTTTTCATTTAGGTTTTGTATATTGCTAATGAGTTAAAATGGTTTTAATTTTATGGCACATTTGTATTTCTTCTTCATGATGAATTGTCTGCTCATGCCTTAGCCACATTTTCAATACTTGGAACTACAATTGATTTGTGGGAATGATTTGATGCCAAAAAGAATGATTTTTAAATTACTTACAAAGTTGCAAGACTTTTCAAACTTCCCAGATTTATTTAGAATAAATGGGTAATCCTCTGTGAATTATAAAATTTGGAATTTTATTTAGGCAAATTGTTTTCTCTGGCCTCTTGTAATGGCTGTATTTAAAAGTATGACTTAAGAGGTCTACTCCATTTCATGATCAGATAAATACATTCAATAGACAATTTTGAGCTTTTTACTAAAGCCAGGTACTGTGCTGGGAGGCACTGGGAATACAACTGTGAACAATGTAGACAATGTCCCTGTTCCAGGAAGTTTACAGATTTGCTGAGGAGACTAATCGTAAAGTCTGATAAAGGAGGGTAACAGTTAATATTGTTTGCAGTTAATATTTACTACAAGATAATAAAGGCGAAGCTCAGAACTTCACCTCTGTGCTAAAGATTTTCTTTCTCCTGGTTTTTGCCATATACTGAAGTTAGCCAAGGAGACATGAGCCTCTTAACCAACAGTCAATTTTGTTTCCACCTTTTTAACCTTGCACATCCATGAACTGGAGGCAGGATTGCTGAGGCCTGATTCCGGGACACCAGTGAGCTTGCTGACGTACTAACGGCATTGAGCTTTGCTCCTCAAATTGTGTCTCAACCCACTGTAGCCAAAGACAGAAGTTTACAGGGAGGTTTTTCTAGGGTCTTGTCTATTTATTTCCCAGGTTTCTTGTTTTCACAGTGCATTGTAAGTCCGGAATTTTTGTTGATTTTCTCAATCTTGTTTTAGCTGTATTTTCAAGAATTACGAAAAGTTTCTGGTATGCGATGACCCCTTTCAAATAATTTTAGGAATATGTAGATTTTCTCTATTTTAATAAATACTGTTTCAGTCATTTAAGTAGAAATCTGAAACTGTATTAGGAAGGGGGTATGGCAATTACATACATGTACACAATACACATCATATCCAGAAAGTCCAAATAACTGGTTTTTAAAAACTTGCTGTTTTCGACTTAAATTTTGTATCCTCTGACCAACATCTCCCCACCTCCTCCCCTCCTCCCCTCCTCCCTGTCACCCCCTGGAAACCAGCCTTCTACCTTCTACTTCTATGCGTTCAACTTTTTTAGATTTCACGTATAAGCTGGATCACTTATATGATCTAAAATTGCCTTTCTAATAAAGTTATTTAATACTATATAAATTGCTGTTTAAATTTTCAGATATATCTCTAATCTTTTATTTTTCCAAGTTTTTTTCTTGGTGAAATTAGAGAATATAGTCTCTAAAATTTTGGTGTTATGGACAAAGTGACCATTTAAGAACTTTCACTATTCTGTATTGCCTTTCTGCATTTCCAGAGTTCTTCTTTTCCTTTTTCCACCTTTCCTTATTTCTATCCCATCCCCCAGTGCTTCTGCCACACCTGGACACACACACACACAGATTTCCAAGGGTTCATGATCTTAGTTAGGGTTGCCAGATTAAAAAAAAAAAAGACACCCAGTTAAATTTGAATTTCAGATACACAAATAATTTATTTTAGTAGGAGCACACCTGAAATATTCCATGGGATAAACTAATGCTAAGACAAAAAGCTTGGCTGTTAATTTGAAGTTAAAATTTAACTGGTCCATCCTTATTTTTATTTGCTAAATCTAGCAACCCTAAAACCAACCTCAAATCTTAAAACCTTTCCATGATTTTGAGTTCGAAGTTTCTAAGAAGGATAGGGCAGAATGGTCCTTTGGCCATGGTTAAACACTGTCATCTGAAATTTGTTTTCTTTCGCACATGCAAAAAAAAAAAAAAGATTTGTCTTCCTACCTGGTCCCCACAGCTCAGTGCACTGCTCCTGCAGGGTAGGGCACGCCCCCATCAAGCAGTAGCCCTTCCCGTGATGGCAAGGGAAGCCATTGGCACGGAATCTATCATCAGGACAATTACCAGATTTACCGTCACACATTTCAGGCAGGTCACACTCATCTTTTGCTGGTCTGCACACCATCCCAGCCTTTTTAAACTGTAGAAAAACAAAAATAGAAGGCTTTTTGTTTTCCCTACCTGCTTTACCCTGATACCTCAAATTAACACAAAGATTTTTCCATTTGGACTTTTTGGGCATAGTAGTTTGAAGTGTCATTTCGCTGAAGCTTACATCGTCATTATAAATTAAAGCCATCATCTGCTATATCACTTGTATTAATATTGGTTAATGCCCTAAGATGTTAAGCAATCAATATTTCTGAATTTGTACCAAAAACACCAAAGAAACATAATGTAGAAAAGTACAGGGACAAAAAAAAACAGGCAACAACTTAGATATAAGGAAGGGAGTTATTTCTCCCTTGGTTGAATGCATCTCTATCAGGAACTCCAAGGAGATTTAAATCTGCAACTTCAGAGATGTACTGGTGAAGTGGGTCTTCGGTATTCAAGGAGATAAGTTTACAAACACCAGATCAGCAGACTCGGACTTTCCCAGGCCTCGAGTTTCCTAATCCTTAATTCCTTTTATTGTAAGTTCAGCTGGTTCCTTTCAACTCACTTCTTTCATAGAATGACTTATCATGAGGGAGAAATAACCAAATATTCCCTTGCTATATTAACTCGATTGTAATCAGATACTGCAAATCTTACTCTTATTTGCTCAGAGAAATGTTAGTGAAACATTCTGCCATTCCTGCAAAACTGAGAAAGCATGTATGTTTGTTTGTTTGTTTGTTTTTTCCTTTCTAACAGGAGCAGGTTTTTTACTGCATCAAATAACTTTGAATATCTTAATGCCAGTGATGGGATCAAATCCAAATTTCAATGCAAGCATGTGAGATCCTCCAAATTCAACCCATGGCTCCAGCCAGACCATTCCTTACGAGATACCAGACAAACCATGCTTGTATCTCCTCTTATGTCTTTGCTGTTTCTGTGTCCTCATTTGGAAATTCTTTTTTTGTTGTTGTTGTTTTATGTCTAAATCTCTTTTGTCCAAAATACTTTAAGTCCAGTTGAAAGCCCCTTTCCCACCAAGTCTCCTCTGACATCTTCAATACAATTTGTTGCTCCTGTTTTCATGTGCTTGGGAAGAGCCTTGAATTCAGATTTAGAGGATAGGAATTTGAATCTTGGCTCTGTGCGTGTCTGAGTGCTGAACTTTGGAAAATGGATTTAATCTCTCTGAAAATCCCTGTCCCCATCCAACATCTACTTTACAGGGCCATTGTGAAAATCAAGTGAGACTGTACAAAAAAGTTTAATATATCATTATGCTATCTACATGGCCATTGAACCACACATTATATTTTCATATGTTTCATATATGTATATCGTTGCTCTAAATAAATAGTAAGAAACTGGATACCTTTTTATGTACCATAATCTAACAAACAGCGTTTACTAAACACTCTTTGAGTACTGCTTAAGTTCTCAAATTTACTTCCTTTTGGACTTCTTTCCTCTCTCTCCAACATTAAAAACAAAATCACACCAAGCATTCCTTATAACCTGGTATGCCATCTACACAG
Source organism: Mandrillus leucophaeus (assembly GCF_000951045.1). Lineage (NCBI taxonomy): Eukaryota > Metazoa > Chordata > Mammalia > Primates > Cercopithecidae > Mandrillus > Mandrillus leucophaeus. The sequence goes on along the minus strand of NW_012109363.1, from coordinate 3,536,017 downwards.
CCATGCTGCAGTTACAGATCATTTAAAATGTATAAAATTCTGTGCTAGGTGAAAGTGAATCAGTCTTCTGGCCTTAGGAGTCAATCTAACTATGGAAACAAACACACCCTCACAATGTAAAAGGATATGCAACAACAGAAAGTTAAATACTAAACTTGAAGGACAATTCAGAAAAGCACCACAGAGAACATGACATGTCGTATTTAGTAGAATTTCACCCTGAAGTGACTTCAAAGATTGAAGATAGGGACACCTCCACACTACTCAGAATAAAACTTCTTCCATCACACACATTGTTAACGGGAGATACAATCAGTTTTGTGAGATTTGACCTGAGAAAGCCATGAAGCATGAGAAACAGCAGCAGGTAGGAGTAACTAGCTGTGGCTTTGGAGATGGTCACACTTGGGGTTATCCCACTCAACAGTGGCCACGTTTGTTTTTACATTTTTTTGTTGTCTATATTTAAGGTGTACATGATGTTTTAACATATATATATACATAGTGAAATGCTTACTACATATGTACACCTACTATGTGCCCACAAAACTTTAAAAAGAATTTTAGAAAGAAATGATTACTATAGTCAAACATTAATGTATTGGTCTCTTGCATAGGGGTGTGTGTGTGTGTGTGTGTGTGTGTGTGTGTGGTGAGAACACTTAAAATCTACTCTGTTAGCAAATTATTAATATACAACATGGTCACGTTGTACCTGTACCTATAGTCACGTTGTACATTATGTCTTTAACCTTACTCATGCTAAACAACTATAACTTTGTCCCTTTTGACCATCATCTCCCCATTTCCCGAGCCTCCTTGCCCTTAGTAAACACCATTCTACTATGCATTTATTCAACATTTTTGGACTCCACATATAAGTGAGATCAGTATGCAGTCTTTGTTTTTTTATGCTGGCTTATTTCACTTAGCATAATGTTCTCAGGTTTATCCAGGCTGTAACAAATAGTGGCCATATTATTTTGGTCATTTTCTACTCTGCATTTTATTCTCAAAAACAAAATGAAATAATATCTACTATGAAGGATCATTGGAAGATTCAATAGGCCATGTATGTAGAACACTGAGTAAGTGCTTCGTAAATAGTAAATATATCATTATATTTAAAGAAAAATATTGCATTGCTTGTTTTGGTTAACATAATCACTGAGATGTTAATGTACAAAAAATGTAATAATTATTAAAATAGAAAAAAATAATCTTACTTGGCATTTTTCACAACATTCTCCTGATGTACATTGAAAACCTGCTTTGATTTTACATGTCTTAGCATCACAGCAAATATTGGTACACTCCTAAGAAATATGAGAAACAAATGTAAACGCAACATTACTTTTTGGTCCCAGTTCAGCACAATTTGTAATATAATACAGTCATCAGGCATATGTTACTTTCGTGGAGTCTAAATATGACTTTTTCAAAAATAAAGATAAAAAAATTAGAAACCCTGAAATTTTGGAGCAACTGATGGCTTGTGGTTTATCTGAATTCCACTTATGTCATTTTTCTATTAACTAGTTTCCTCAGTCTCCAATAATACTAAGGAAAGATCTATTCTTTTCGGTAAAATATGAAGAAAAAACACAGTTCTTAAAATAAGATTTGTCTAATTGTAGAATATAATTCCTTCAACTCATCAGTTATGTACATATCTAACAGTAGATCCAATTGCTAGGATATCTACTGAAAAGCTAAAGATATAGCTCTTTATCAAACTTTAATATTTAATTCAACTGTGCTTGATGCAAATACTTTGTCTTGGTCTCTCTGCTTTGTGTCAGAATTCTACCTGCAAAAGGTATTGGGGAAACTCCTACCTCAAAACTGTTCCCTGCAGCTGTCTAGATTCCCATAGAAGATTGAGAGTTTTAGACTTACAACGTTTTAGGGTTACAACTCTGGCCCTTAGTTCAAATATAGTCATCAACCAGGACAGACTACTTTTTCTCATAGATTGAATAAATACGTAATAAAATATATAATCATATTTCAAAGTTACTGAAAGCCAATACTCTGAAGGCTTGATGCATTATTTATATTAAGCACTAATAACGTGGAAGCAGAGGTCCCATTCAAAATCCCAGCTGCCCTATGAGGAGGGTCAGCACAGAACTTCTGATGATAATAACTCCAGAGTCCCAAAGCAGTAAGGGATGCACCAGATCCCTGTGCTGGGTGGTCTTGCGTTTCAGAGCTGGAAACAGATACATTTGATATCAGTTCTTGGCTCCTCCATTAGCCAGCCCAGTGACCTTGAACCAGCAAGCTCTTTGTACTCTGAGCACTCATAGTGCTCTGTCTAAGGTAATACTGGGTAAGTTATAGTCACGTAGGGAACTTTAAGTACTTCATTTAGAAAGGGAGGGAGGAGGACACAAAGCCCAAGTTAGTAAATAGTCCTTAAATAAAGGAATGAGGATAGGACCCTGGGAGAGAAAATAATAAGGTCTGTTCAGCAGTTCAGGGTTCGTTGTCAGAAAGATTTTCCTGGAAAATACCTACAAATAGACATACCCAAAATTACCCCAAAAACCTACAATGTTATAGTGGGCCACACATTATTTTATAGTTTATCTTCTTAGCAATTGAGAAACAACTATATCCTTTTAGAAAGTGATTGGCCGTACCTCAGATGTCCCACAGTCACAGTCCTCTTCCATTTCCACCATCTGGTTCCCACAAATTGGAGTGGATATGATATCTGTAGGCAATGGAGCATTAAAGAGGCAATTTGATAATTTATCTTCAAAAAACTTGTCATAGCTGACACGGCTGCAGGAACTGAAGTCTGTGGGTATATAGAAGCTGTGAAGATAAGGAAAGAAAAACTGGAATATAGTCATGCTTAAAATGTGGGAAGCAGTATCTGACATTAGGCACAATTACACCCACAGCCTGCCCCAAAAGATAAAATCCAATCCACTGACCAACTGCCACATCGTGAGCTCATTTGCATGCCTGAATTAACCTACCTGGGTGGACACAAACACCTCCAATTTCATGAGAAAATATAGTCATATTTCAAAGTGTAGCATCCAGGCCACTTTTAATAAAACATACGTCTCTGACTTCTCCAGATAATTTTAGATCATTTAGGTGTTGTAAAGACCTAAAGGTACCAAAATATGTATTTACATGTCTCAGAATTCACTTTCCTTTAGAGGAATTCCTACTGATAGGATCTCTTCATTATACAGATAAAGATGAGGTTTACAACTGCTGTAATAGAGGGGAGAGGTAACATAAGCTCTGTAACTGGCATGCAGCCATGTGCTGTTTCGTGCAGGGGCTTTGGAGAATGACCCTAGCTTGAGTGGGCTGAGGGAGGAAATGAAAATAGAAAAGAGGAAATAGAGTTTATAGAGTGAGTTGTATGTATAGAAAAGAGGACATGAATATATAAAAAAGATGGTGAGATTTTAAAAGATAAGATTGCCTAAAAATTTTGCCTAATTCAGGGTAGGAATGTGTGATGTCTTTTCATAGACTGTCCTCATTGTCCTATGAGCAGTTTCTTCTTTAATGAGAGTTTTATTCTAGAACTCTTTTCTGACCACCATCTATTCTGAATTCATGGAAAATCTGATAAATGCTAATGATTTTTCTGAAGCCAGGTCTTGTATAGATGAGGATAAAATGATGAATTGCCCCAACAGCAAAGAGACAATATGTTTAAATTATGTCTGAGTTATTAAAAAACATTACATAGAGATGAGGTGGCTTGGCACAAATGCACATTTATTTAATGACTCAAAAACTTGAACACGTTGTTGAAGATGACCTAAAGTAGTACAGCCCATGGTGGATCAAAACCAGGGCTACATAGCATGTCCCCAGAGCCCAGATGAGCCTCACCTCAGCGCTTTGTCCATCACACATATTGTAGAAGGACACTTGCAAGAATAGTTGTCATGAAACATTCCAAAGTTGTGGCCCATTTCATGTGCCATTGTCCCTGCAACTCTAAGAAGATTGTCACTATGGTCCTAAGGGTATGAAAGAAGAAAAAGATTCTCTGATTTTCGACTGAAATTATACCTCACTCGCCATTTCTCTCTCTCTTTCACACACACACACACACACACACACACACACACACACAGAGTACTAAATGGAACTGAATGCCCATCACAGCATATATGGTCTGCCCTTTGCTCTTTGAGTAGATTCCTATAACGAAGGAAGTTGTTCCAGTTTTCCTTCCAAGAAAGATGGCAAATTTTCATCAACAATAAGAAATAAGAACTTTTTTAAAGTGATATATCTCCCTTACTTTTGGCTTGCCTTTTAGAAGTCTTCGATGCATTTGGCCATTAGGGATCTAAAATTGTTTGTCAGCCTAGCACTTTAGCTCTATTTGTATCTTTCTCAATTCCGTAATTGCCAAGAGTAGACAGTCATTTAAAAACTTGCCCATTGCATGAAATCAGCCTATAGCCAACTTGATCACCAGATTGTTTCTGGTTTGAGGTGCTTGGACTCAACTCCAAGCTTGCAGATAAATTAGAGCTTGCAGCTATAAATTGTCCAGGAGCAATAGAACAATGCAGGAGAGTCATTGCAGGGTAAAATGTCCTATTGAGGAGACAAGAATCTGCCAGTAACATCCACCTACAGAAGTCTGATTCTGTTATCGACTTCATCTCAAAGAACTAAATGTAAAGTTTGATGAGGAACAGTACAAGAGTGGCAAGCAAGGAACAGCTATGTAAATTGGGAAGTTGATACCTACACACTGTATATTCTTTCATTCTTTTGAGATGAACATGGTAAACCCTCCTATATAGAAATATAGAGCTCTCCAAATGGGGAAAAATGCAAGCCAAAAAGCCCAAGAAAAAATGTGTTTAGAGGCCTATCTGAAGCTCCTTTCAAATTATGGTTTATTTCTTTAAATAATAGTTTTCCTAACTTAAATGATTTTTGCCCTTGAATGATCTCCATTCTGTCTTGCCCCACTCTAAATCCTACCTACCTTTTGAGATCCATTTTTTTTTTTTTTTTTTTCTGAGACTGTGTCTCACTCTTGTTGCCTATACTGGAGTGCAATGGTGCAATCTCTGCTCACTGCAACCTCCGCCTCCTGGGTTCAAG
>NW_012109363.1:3524486-3529705 GCF_000951045.1 Mandrillus leucophaeus | reverse complement strand
TCTGTTTTGGTACCAGTACCATGCTGTTTTGGTTACTGTGTAGCCTTGTAGTATAGTTTGAAGTCAGGTAGTGTTATGCCTCCAGCTTTGTTCTTTATCCTTAGGATTGTCTTGGCTATGCAGGTTCTTTTTTGGTTTCATATGAAATTTAAAGTAGTTTTTTCCGATTCTGTGAAGAAAGTCAATGGTATGATGGGTATAGCACTGAATCTATAAATTACTTTGGGCAGTATGGCCATTTTCATGATATTGATTCTTCCTATCCATGAGCATGGAATATTTTTCCATTCGTTAGTGTCCTTTCTTATTTCTTTGAACAGTGGTTTGTAGTTCTCCTTGAAGAGGTCCTTTATATCCCTTGTAAGTTGTATTCCTCTGTATTTTATTCTGTTTTTAGTAATTGTGAATAGGAGTTCACTCGTGATTTGGCTCTCTGTCTGTTACTGGTGTATAGGAATGCTTGTGATTTTTGCACATTGATTTTGTATCCTGAGACTGCTGGAGTTGCTTATCAGCTTAAGGATTTTTTTGGTTGATATGATGGGGTTTTCTAATTATACAATCATGTCATCTGTGAACAGATACAATTTGACTTCCTGTCTTTCTATTTGAATACCCTTTATTTCTTTCTCTTGCCTGATTGCCCTGGCCAGCACTTCCAATACTATGTTGAATAGGTGTGGTAAGAAAGGGCATCCTTATCTTGTGCTGGTTTTCAAAAGGAATGCTTCTACCTTTTGCCCATTCAGTATGATATTGGCTGTCAGTTTATCATAAATAGCTATTATTCTGAGATATGTTCCTTCAATACCTAGTTTATTGAGAGTTGTTAGCCAAAAACTTCATGCTAAACAACATATTAAAAAGATAATGCATCATCACTATGTTGAGTTTACCCTGGAACACAAAATTAGTTCAACATTTGAAATTCAATCAATATTATTTACCATGTTAACAGACTAAAGGAGAAAAACTATCATGATCTTCTCTATAGATTTTTTTTAAAGCATTTGGTAAAAGTAAGTCATAGAACCAACAGTTTATCGTCATACAGACCTGAACAACACCAACTGAATGATAAGGAGAACACATTGTAGACATAAATGCAAGACCCACAGTCATTCCAGCAAATTCTGTTGCTCTGCAACAAAGGAATATATTGATATAAAAAATTATAATGCTAAGCTCTATTTTTATAGACAATTCATCCAAAACCGTAAATGGTTACCAGAAAAACTCACTGTGAACCATCACTCAATGTTTTTCTTCAGCTTTTGAATTTGCATAAGGCATTTTTCTGTAGAATGGCTTTTGTGTCACTTAAAATCCAAACACCAAGATAGAATTATGTTGAATATTTTCTATCATTTCTGATTATAACACTTTTCATTGTGATATGTATCCCTTGTGAAGAAAAAGAAAGGCTATTTTTGGTCCTAATAAGTATTTCTCCATATATATCTTGTTTTGATATTAGCATTACCACACAGGCTTTGTTTTTATTTATATTTTACTCATATTTTTATATCACGTACTTTTGTTTTACATTAGCACTGTTTCAGTACAGTAGGTTTACGGATTGGACCCATTTTGAAAGCATTTGTATTAGTGATCATTTATATTATTCAAATAATTTTTATACTAGAGAGGGGTTTGAATCATTTGCACTTACATAGATAATATGTTTTTTCTTTTTTTACAATTTTTTAATTATTATACTTTAAGTTCTAGGGTACATGTGCATAACATGCAGGTTTTTACATATGTATACTTGTGCCATGTTGGTGTGCTGCACCCATCAACTCGTCAGCACCCTTTAGTAATTTTAATTTTGCTTTTTTGGTTCCTTTTAATTTTTCTATAAATCTTCAATAATTTCATACTCGTTCCTTTTAGTTTTTTGTTTTTTTTTTTTTTTTTCTATCTGTACAAGATCCTGGCCCTTAATTGTCTCTGGAAATTTGCCAAATTTGCATCAAGTTTTTAATTTCCTTAGTAGATGCATTTACATGGGAAATTGAACCTGTATTTTCCATAAAAGAATATTAAAAATAGAGAGTATCGATTCTGCTGTGTAAAATAAATGAGAAAACTTCTCAATTTTCCATTTCCTGCAGATTTTATCCATTTAATCTGATTTCAGATATTTATTTTGAAAATATATTTTACATTATACATACTTAAAAGGTTTATGATACCTGTAATCTCTTTTAAAATTATATCACAAAGTTATTTATACTTCATTCTACATTTTTGTGGTTTCAGTTCTCCCCACTTGCTCATTTGCAAAAACATTTCCTTCATTTTGGAGTTATATATTTTGGTTTATCTTTTAAGTGAACCGAGTATATTTGGACTCTAATTTTTTAACCTACTTATACGTAAGTATAGGTATCTTTTGTTAGTTTGTTTGGTAAATGGTAAGACATTAATTGCATAACTGGAAGAACAAATATTTCCTTTCTGTTTTCATTTTTTTCTGATTCTTGACATTGTATCATCATTTATTTTTACCTATACATTTATCATCTCGTCTATTATTTTTAAGCTTCTACACTATTACTGTACAGTGATGGAGTATTCAGTAATTTGTCTGGCTTCCTTATTACTTACCAGCTATGAGACCTTGGAAAATCACTAAACCCCTCCACAAAGAATGGGCTCTTGAGTCTAAAACTCACCTTTCCAAATTAAGAAACTGTGTAGGCTACTTCCCAAAGGTGACCCCCCAATGAACCAGCCTTGCAGTATTCTCAGCCTGAGTAGTGCCTTCCCCTTGAATCTGGATTGGCCCTACAACTTACCCTTGATTAAGATAATATACCAGTAATGACACCCTGTGACTTTTGTAGTTAGGTCATAAAAAACCTTGATGCATTATCTTGTGCCTCTTGAAATGCTTAGTCTGAGAAAAACCAGACACCTAGTAAGAAGTCCACCTACTCTAAGATAGCTGTATTGAAGGGAAGCTCAAGCTGGGCACATGAAAGGGGATATAGACAGAAACATGACCAACCAGACTCACTGTTCCAACCAAATGAGCCCACATGCCAATTATGTAAGTGAAGAAGCCTTATTTCAAGCCCAGAAAGTCAAGCTCGTTTGTCATGCAGTAACAGATGACCAGCACAGAAATATTAACTAATTCTGGTGGACATAGTTCACTGATTTTCCCATGAAATTCATGATTTACTTAGATAATAGACTCTCCAGTAACTTCAAGTCAATCCTTACTGCTTCCTTCTATCTGATTCCAACTAAATATTATCCAGCTACCAGTAGCATTTTCTTGACCGTTTTGAGGCACACCCTCCAGTCTCATATAATTTATAGCCATTAGATTTATTTCCCCTATTGTTGTTAACTGGATATTTCAGCAGGAAATAAATGAGTGAAGATGTGGGGTTAGAATATAAAACTTAATTTTTCTTCTAATAATATCCTAGAGGTTTCTTCTAACTTGAGCCTAAAGCCAATCAGTTCTTTAATTAAACACTGAATCAAAAACTATCTTTCCATTATATAAACTTCTCTTTTCTTCCTGTATACCCGATTAAAAACAAACTTTTTATGAATCATTGCTTTTTTTTTGAAAAAAGAAAATACTTGGATCCAAAACAAGAGCATATTTGACATATAATCCAAGTAAGTGCTCTATAAAGGTCTACTCCCCTATGTGTACACCTCACTTTGCCAAGGTTCAGAAAAGCGTCCACCAAATACCACATAGTGTGCAATGGGGGAAAATCTGTACATACGTGATTAACTGAGCAATATCATGACGCCTTCTTCTTGGGAGAACACTCCCCCTCCATTTAGAAAAATTTTCCAAGGTGAAGCTTGCATTTGGGGTTATCTTTACCTTATCCTCGTCAGTCCAGATTTCCATACCAACTAAGGCCACATGAGTATTGAGTTTTTTATAAAGCTGTCCAAAGAAAATAAATGGCAAAGCAATTACTTATAATGGTGATATCATTTTAAACATTTTCAATGTATTTTGTATTTTTAAACATTCATCACAGCAGTATAAAAACCTTATTTCCAAGCACATTTGTGAAACAGAATGTATTGACTATTTTGTAGACACTAAAACTCCCATTCAAAACAAAAGACAGATACCCTAAGATAGTTCAGGTCTGTAAATTTCTTTTTTTTGGGGGGGGTGGGGGGGTGTAGAAAAGGCCCTGTTAAGACAAAATATTCCTGTTTGTGCTCTTAAGAAAGACTATAATTTTGTGTCAGTGGCCCATTACTATGGCTTCAATTGCCTATATGTTTTTCAGTGTTCTCAGAGTGAGAATATTTCAGAATTAGCAAAGTTTGCTCAGTGCCGGTTTAGGCATTAAAGTAGTAACACGATATGATCAAATGTACATCAATGCATTTACAATAAGCTAAGTAGTTGCTATAGTTTGAACGTTTGTGTCCCCCAAAATTCATGTGTTGAAATCCTAACCCCCAAGGTGATGGTATGTTAGGAGGTGGGGCCTTTGGGAGGTGATTAGGTTACGAGAGTGGAGCCCTCATGAATGAGATTAGTGCCCTTAAAAAAGAGATCCCCAGAGAATTGCTTTGTCCCTTCCACCATATAAAGGCACAGTGAGAAGGCAGCTGTCTCCAAGCCAGGAAGACAATCTTCACCAGAAACCAAATCTTGATGGAACTTGATTTGGACTTCCTAGCCCCCAGAACTGTGAGCTATAAATTGCTGTCATTTTTGAGCCACCTATTTTATGTATTTTCAGAATGACACAATGGTCCTCTAATCTTAAACATGAATTTAACCAAATAATCCACAATGCATATGGGATAAACTTTAGAAATAATGAGTTAAGCTTATGAGACAATATGCTTACTCTAAAGATAAAAGCTTAAATTACTACTATAGTTTCTAAAAGTGCACAGTGACATTCTCACCAGCAACTTTCTGCTAAGAAACTTAAATACTTCTTAAAAAAAGGTAGGTTGGAAAACAAGAAAAGCATTAAGGAATGCAGTTACTGAGAGTGAAGTTAAAATCCAGCCATGTTATCATCCTTCACTTGATTATTCCCTCAACTTCCTTAACTTCCTTGTTCCTTTCTTGCTTAATTTTACTCACCTGACAAAACTCCAATCCTGGTTAAAGCAACTTGCCTCTAAACCTCTCCTCCTTCTGCCCTTGAACCAGGGGAAAACACATTGTTCTGATTGCTCTCCTTTTTTTTTTTTTTTTT
>NW_012109363.1:3479768-3524216 GCF_000951045.1 Mandrillus leucophaeus | reverse complement strand
CAGGCATGAGCCACTGCACCTGACCCTGATTGCTCTCACTTTAAAGCTGTGACTACCAACCTCAAGTAGTCCTTAACGCTTTCCAGCAAAACTGCTGTATTTCCAAATTCCATTCACACGCAGCTTTCTGCACACTTTTTTTATACTTCTTTTCTTGGTAATTCTAACATTTCCTTTAAATCTGACTTTCACAGTTGTCCTTGCTTCCACATTCACTGAGAGTATAAGAGCAATCTGAAGAGAACGTCCGCAAGCTCCCACCGTTGGCCTATCCCCTCACCTATTCTTGTCCAAACATTCTGCGCCTCCCTATCTACTATATAAATGAACAACCTCTGAGTCTAAGACCAGTTTCTCCACGTACGTACTAAATCTCTTATTTCTGCCCTCATCAAGATTATGCCAACAATTCTTCTGTCTTTCCTGCATTATCAATGTTTAGCCCTCCACAAATCATTCCCATCAGTGTAAGAACGAAATTTATTACTTCTTTTATTTCATATATATTGTCTGTGGTAATCACTTCACTATGTACATGCATATCAAAATAAGTATATTACAGCATTATATTGTACAACAAAAAATTATCTTTAGAGCATTTATAGAATACCACAAAGAGACTCATTCATTTCAAAATAAGTATGCCAACTATATATCCAACAAACAGAAAACTAAGAATTAGTACTTAAAGGTTGTAAAATCATTTTTTAAATATTTTGGAAATTAGATAACTCAATCATGTCTAAAGAACACAGTCAACAGTCGTATGACTCAAATGGGTTTGGAAATCTGACAAATCTATATTCAAACCTCATGGTATCCTTTTCTTACTTCGTGATCTTAGGTGAGTTACTTTGTTTCTGAGAATATGATTCCTTAGCTATACATTAGGCTTTAGTAACATTTAGGATTGTTCTGGGGATTACATGAGATAATTGTTTATGAAATATGCTACTGTGACAGTGCTTTGCATTTTTAAAATTATTTTTCCCCTCTGGATCAGCTTTCTGTCGAGATTTGGTCTTCAGTATTTTCTTAGTGGATTTTTGGAAAACACAATGCACCCATGTAAAACCAGTTTTTATGTCTTATACCTGAGAATAGTGCGGCAGGTAAATAAGAAAAGTGTTGGTTTGTGGTATTAATATTCATGTTCACCTGTGTAGCAAAAGTCGTGGTCATCCTTTGGGAGCCAGTCAGCCACACTGGTCTCAAGTGTCTTGACTTGGCTTCCCTGCTTCAGGTGTGTTCACTGAAAAACCCAAAGACATCTCCCAGCAAACTGTTTAAAACTACAGGTAATAAAATATGTCTTACCATGTTGACATAATTAGCCATCTCAAACACCCTCTTTCTGATCTCATCTTGATTCTCATTATACTTTTTAAACTAAAAGAAAAATTAAGAAAGAATATGGTTATTGATAAAAATTAATATACTTGGAAGGTTAAAAAGGTATCTTCTCTTATATTACTTATTATTGATTTCAATTAAAATTAGTTATTAGAGTTAATTAAAAGTTAGGATCAAATTCCTATTCATCTAGCTACATTAAAGCACTTTGGGAGTGAATATGATGTTTTCTCTTCTGAAGAACTAGCTCAGTATAAAGCTCTAAAGAATTATTCCAAATGTATTTTCACTTAAATTCTATAGTTTTCTAAGCTGTGCAGAATTAGCAAAAGGAATACCTTATTAATTTAAGAGATATGTATATGAACAGTACATGAATTAAGCACAATAAGTAAGGCCAAAGCTTAGGGTCTGAGCTAATAGTTGACTTATATTTTCATACACATGTGCATTTTAAATTTAGAAAACCCAGTATATGAAAATGCAGTCTTACAGTAGAAGATAAACAGTGACTGTCACCAAAGATTTGCCTTTTCAGAGGATTCCATTCACTAAGCTTTCACTGTGACCAAGTAAGCTTTTATATTGACTCCCTAATGAGAATAAATTTTAACTTACAAATGATTTAACAACAAAAGACAAAATAACAGAAGAATGTAATTGGAAACCTAGTTGGGTGCTCTTAAGTCAATAAGAAAATAGTATTATAAGTCCCAACAATTTATGCGTATCGTATCAATTGCCTTGATAGCTCTGAAAAGAAGAAATCATATCAACTTAATTACAAATGTCAAATTTCATAGTTTTAGAAAAGTATGTAACCATAGCTCATATGCATGATTCTTTAAGTCTCATCTAGATATTTATTGTCTCACATAATAAATAAATATATATGAATGGGAGTTTTGGAAGACAGCACATTTATCTCATACAATTACCTCACCATTATCCAGGACCAAATAATATTCTATGTATTTCTCATGTTTCTGAACCTTCCCATCATTCAATTTCTGAAATATAAAGAGGAGAGTTACTGATACAACATCTTTTTCTGCAAAAGTTCTTATATTATTTGATATCTGTAATTTTATAAGCAGTTGGTTTATATCTGGAGTAAAGGCAGACAATATTAGTATTTTAACACTAATTCAACAGGCAGGATTATCTACCAACAAGGCTCATAAATTTGGAGGTGAAGGGACCCCAGTAATATTCTGGTCTGACTTCTTCATTTTATCAAGGGGTCTAAATTATGTTACTAGTAGGGGAGCTAGAAATAAAACCAAAGTCTTTCTGTTGTTTTGAACAGTAGACTTCTTCAGCATCCTGACACAAAACAGAGGAACTTTGCCTTCGGCATCCTCCTAGTGTTTTTAGTTAGTTTTGTTTTGTTTTGTTTTGTAGCCTTTAATTCATATCCTGGTGAAATACCTGCTCCTTTATCAATGGTGCAATGCAGAGACACCATTGTTTCTAGTCTACTTTGTTCTCTTCTCTCCTTCCCATGTTTCAAACTTACCAATGTTCTGTTCCTCTCTCTATCTCAAAAAAAAAAAAAAAAAAAAAGGCTAGGCGTGGTGGCTCATGCCTGTAATCCCAGCACTTTGGGAGGCCGAGGCGGGTGGATCACGAGGTCAGATCAAGACCATCCTGGCTAACACGGTGAAACTCCGTCTCTACTAAAAATACAAAAAATTAGTCGGGTGTGGTGGCGGGCACCTGTAGTCCCAGCTACTTGGGAGGCTAAGGCAGGAGAATGGTGTGAACTGGGGAGACGGAGCTTGCAGTGAGCCAAGATCACACCACTGCACTCCAGCCTGGGCGATAAAGTGAGACTCTATCTCAAAAAAAAAAAAAAAAAAAAGAAAAAGAAAAGAAAAGTTACATAGTGGATTGTCTCATTGAAAAGCGACCAATAGATTATTCCTACTAAATAATAGCTCACCAAAGTTTATTAGATTGCATTTCTGGAAGTGCACGTCTTTTAGTAGGTAACTAAAGTTCAATTACAAAGAACCAATTCCTGAAGATAGACTTTTAGATGTTATCTAATGAGACATGAGACATGTACTTACTTCCTGCCCTCCATGGGAACAAAATATTTATTAGCACTTACAATACACTGAGAGTGCTCTGGGAACTGCAAATGCAGTAGTGAAATCAACATGGTCTATCTGCTGATAAAGCTTACAAGAGACAAACATAAACATATCAGATGGTGGCCAGTGCTATGTGGAGGATTAAAGTGGGCATGTGATACTGAGTTACCAGGTAGTTATTTCAGAATAGGTGAAATTATCTAAAGAGCTGGTCGTCTAGCAGATATATTAAGGAAAATGAGAAGCCAGGCAAGGAAAGATAAATTGGAAGACAATTCCAGCAGAGAAAAAAAAATTAGTAAATAGACTCTAAGGTGAAAAGTATTGGCATATTTAGAGCATAGGAAAAAAAATGCTTGTGTTTTGTATAACATAATGGGGCAGGTCACTGAGAGATGGGGAGTAAAGAGTAGGAAGAGACCAGAGAGGTTGATGGGACGACAATCATACAGGGTTTTGTGACCCGTGGTCAGTTGTGTGACTTTTATACTAAATGCTATGGGAAGACATCAGAGGGCTTTGAACAGAAAAGGGATGTGATGTGATTTACAATAAAAATAGCACTGGATTGATTGTGTGGAGTGTGGATTCTGCTGAACTGGGATGGGCAGGTCAGGCAGAGGCTGTTGTCATGGTTATTATGAGATGGTACCTTGGCATAGTCAGAAAAGGGAGCAAAGTAAAAGATCTGAAATATGTTGGAGGCACTTGCTTGTGGATACCATGTAAGGAGGGATGAAGAAAAAGAGAATCAAGGATAATTTCTAGATCCAAACTTGAACAAATGATGAGTGGTGGTAGTGTTAAGTAAAATGGGGAGAAAAAGAGAGGAGTAGGTTTTGTTTGTGGTTTAGAAATTGGTAGTTCTTTTCGGGACTATATTTTAGGTTTGTGATATCAGATGTTTGAGTAGATATATTAAAAAGATAATTGTAACAGTCTGGCCTTTAGGAGAGGGGCAGAGGCTAGAGATACACATCTGATGGCCATTGGTGCACAGTTCCTATTTAAATAAGGCACAGGACAGGGTGAGATTACCTAGGAAGAATGTGTAGATAAAGAAAAAGATCCAGGATTGAGTTATGTGAGGTTCTCTAATATTTACCAGTCAATCAGAGCAAGGGTGACAGAAAGGAAATGAGAAGGAATAGCACTCCTGAGGTAGAGGAAAGTCAAAACGATAAAATGTCTCGAAAGCAAGGCTCTTTCCACACAGTTACCAAGGAATGGAGACAGAGGGATAACAGGCCTGTACAAGCAAACCCAGGAGTCGATATTCACAGCAACATATAGCTAGGAGTTTCACCAAGTTCTGGCCAATCAAAGGTGGCCAACTCTTCAAACCATGTTCAAATAAGGCAAACACCAAGTTGTAACCAATGCAGCTGTTTCTGTACCTTAATACATTTTCTGTACGTCATTTTTCTGTCCATAAATCCTCTCCAACCATCGAGCAGCACGGAGTTGCTCTGAACCTCTTCTGGTTCTGAGGGCCCCTGGATTCTCAAACCATTCTTTGCTCAATTAAACTCTGTTAAATTTGTCTACAGTTTGTCCTTAACAGTCCTCATATTGTACATTAGATCTTTCAACTGCTTCACCCAGCACATTGGCTACTTGGTATCCTTAGACCTGTATCTCCCCATTTCCTGTCCCTACCTAGACCCTGGTAACCACTGTTTTATTCTCTACCTCTATATATTTGACACTCATTCCCCCACTTTTTTTTAGATTCCTTTTCATTTTGTTTCTTTTATTTGCTGTGCAGAAGCTTTTTCGTTTGATATAGTCTCTTTTTTTTTTACATTTTTACTTTTATAACCTTAGCTTTTAGGTATGATATCTAAGAAGTCATTGTTAAGGTTAATGTCAAACAGCTTTT
Source organism: Mandrillus leucophaeus (assembly GCF_000951045.1). Classification (NCBI taxonomy): domain Eukaryota; kingdom Metazoa; phylum Chordata; class Mammalia; order Primates; family Cercopithecidae; genus Mandrillus; species Mandrillus leucophaeus. The sequence goes on along the minus strand of NW_012109363.1, from coordinate 3,518,882 downwards.
CCCCTCTATTTTCTTCTAGGAGTCTTATGGTTTAAGATATTACATTTAGGTTTCTTACTCATTTTGATTTGATTTTTAGTTATGGTATAAGAAAAGGATTCGATTTCATAATTTTGCATGTGGATATCCAGTTTTCCCAGCACTATTTATTGAAGAGACTATCCTTTCCCCAGTGTGTCTTTTTGGTGCCCTTGTTGAAAATTAATTGACCGTATATGTTTGGATTTATTTCTGAGCTTGCGATTCTGATCCACTGGTGTAGGTGTCTGCTTTTATGCCATTATACTGTTTCAATTACTATATCTTTGTAATATAACATTAAATCAGGTAGTACGATGTCTTTTTTTCCTCAGAATTCCTTTGACTATTTGGAATATTTTGTGGTTCCATACAAATTTTATGATTTTTTCTTATTTCTGTAAATACTGTAATTGGGGTTTTTATAAGGATTGCATTGAATCTACATATTGCTTTAGGTAGTATGAACATTTTAACAATATTCTTCTAATTCATGAGCATGGAATATTCATTTATTTGCATTTTCTTCTATTTCCTTCATCAATGTTTCATAGCCTTCGGTGTACAGGTCTTTCACCTCCTTAGTAAAATTTATTCCCAAGTATTACTTATGTTATAAATGGAACGGTGTTCTTGATTTCATTTTTGACTAGGTTGTTTTGTGGATAGAAATGTTACAGATTGTGTATGTTGATTTTATATCCTGCAACTTTATTGAATTTATTTATTGGTGTTAATGGGCTTTCGGTGGAATCATTAGGGTTTTCTATAGGTAGAATCATTTCATCTGCAAATAGAGGTAATTTTAGTTCTTCCTTTCCAAGTTGAACGTTTGTTTCCTTTGCTTTTCTAAATGCTCTTGATAGTACTTCTGGTACATGTTTAACAGAAGTGGTAAAAGTAGGCATCCTTGCCTGGTACCAGAAGAATGGCTTTCTATTTCTCCTTTCTGATTGCTTATGATGTTATCAGTGGCTTTTCATAAATGGCTTTTAATTTAAAAAATAGAAAGAAGAGTGGGCAGGTAAACCTTATTGCTTGGGCTGAGACATATTTTAGAGTTTCACATCATTCCAGCTTCAAATAAAATAATGCAAAAGTATTCTTAAATATTCATTATGGTTTAATCATCAACAACTGCATTGTACACTATCGACATTTGTGTGGTTGCTGAAAGTCTATGATTATGTGCACTTAACCACACCTTTCTTATCAAAACTCGAATTCCAACTAAGCGAAGGACAAAAGTTACATATTAAACGAATTTCAGAAGAAGACCCACATATTTGAGTGAGCACTTACTTCCATGATGAAAGAAGAATATAAGAATGACAAAATCTCTGAAATGTAACTGGCATGTAAAAAAGTTTTCTGATTATAAACTATCAACTTTGATTTAGTTTTGGGAAACTAGCTGCTATAGAATGTTTACAAATATCCTAAATCAAGAGAATTGGTAACATTGTGTGTTAATAAAATAAGGCATATTTGACTGCTAAAATATATAAACAAATAAATAAATAAATGGCCTTTATGATGTTGAGGAACTTTTCTTCTATGTCTAAACTCTCAGATCAAGAACCATTAACTCCACACCATTATTTAACTGCCTAAACTTTTAATCAAGACAGCATGTTGAACTTCGTTTAATGCCTTTTCACCAATTGATATGATCATGTTTTTTTGTCTTTCAGTCTGTTGATATGATTGATATATTACATTGATCAAGTTGTGTATGTTAAGTCAGTATGCCAAGAATAAATCCAATTTGATTATGATGTATAATCTTTTGGATGTGTTGTTGAATTTGATTTGCTAATATTTTATTGAAAATTTTTACCTCAATGTTTGTCAGAATTATTGGCCTGTAGTTTTCCTTTCTTTGGTGTCTATGTCTTGGCTTGGTATAAAGGTAATGCTGGACTTGTAAAAAATATTAAGAAGTACACCTTCCATCTCTATTTTTTTGAAAATTTAAAAAATTATTGGTAATAATTCTTCTTTGAATGTCTGATACTTTTCAGCTCTAGAGTCATCTAGTCCTAGGTTTTCCTTGTTGAAAGGTTTTTAATTACTATGTCAATCTCTTTGTTATTGGTCTGTTCAGGCTTTCTACTTCTTTCTGATTCAACCCTTATAGGTTGTATTTCTCTAGGAATTCATCTATTTTCTCTAGGTTATCAAATTTATTGACAAATAATTTTTCATATTGTCCTTTAAGATCTTTTTATTTCTGAGACATCTTTTGTAAAATCTCCACTTTCATTTCTGATTTTATATATTTGAGTTTTCTCTCTCTTTCTCTTAGTCTACCTAAGAGTTTGTCTATTTTGTTACCATTTGCATGGAATATGTTCTTCTTTCTTTTTCTTTCAGCCAATGTATGTCTTTAAAGCTTAAAAGTGTCTCTTGGAGGCAGCATATAGTTAGATCTTTTTTCAGCCATTCAGGCACTCTTTATCTTTTGATTGGAAAAATTAATCCATTTATATTCCTAGTAATTATTTATAGGAAAGGATCTACTACTGCCATTTTGTTTTATAGGTTTTTTTTTTTTATTTCTTCCTCCCTTGTTTATCTTTGTGATTTGGTCATTTTTCTGTAGTGCTGCATTTTTATTCTTTTCTATTTATCATTTGTATCTGCTGTAGTTTTTTTTTTTTTTTGTATTTACCATGAGGTTTACATAAAACATCTTATAGTTGTAATGTAGTATCTTATACCAATAACAACTTCAGTCATGTATAAAAACTCTAGACTTTTATCTTCCCCCTGACAATTTATACTTTTAATGTCATAATATACATATATTATATATTTCTTAACAAATTATTATGGGCATCATTATTTTTAACTCATTTGGTTTTTAAGTTTCATACTAGAGATATGTGTGATCTACAGAGCACTTAAAAGTATTGGCGTATTCTGGGTTTGACTACATATTTACCTTTACCACTGAACTTGCTGGTAGAATTTAAACCTACAGAAAATTAAACTGACTAGAAATTTTATTTAGACCAATTATGCCCTGTGCTCACAGACTCTGAGAAATGATTGGATTTGAAATAAATATTGGAAATAAAAGTAGTATCAACAAGGAAATAAAACTAATGTCAACAAAGATATTTTGATATGTACTCTACAGACTAAAACACAACACTATATTCATTTTTCTCCTATGACTAGAAGCAGAATTCCACACATAAAATAATATTCTAAGTTCCTGTAGCCAAATTATATGTCTATCTTGCTTATTTCTATCCCTCCAGCACCTGTGACAGCGCTTTAAGAGAGATTTGTTGAATGAATTTATGATGACAGGAGGATGTTTTATTTCAAAATAATAATAATCACTTCATAGTTTTTTGGCTAAAATCAAGAGCAAATTAATAATAATACTTTATATCTTTGTGGTTTATTATAGACTACAGAGAATACTGTGACAGGTTCCTGCTTCTAGAGGGTAGTTACATTTTACACTTAGTTTTAACCTTTGTACATTGCTGAAAATAGTAGTTGATTCCAGCCAAGTGCGGTGGCTCATGCCTGTAATCCCAGCACTCTGGGAGGCTGAGACAGGTGGATCACCTGAGGTCGGAAATTTGAGACCAGCCTGACCAACATGGTGAAACCCCATCTCTACTAAAAATTAGCCAGGCATGGTGGCACATGCCTGTAATCCCAGCTACTCAGGAGGCTGAGGCAGGAGAATCACTCGAACCCAGGAGGTGGAGGTTGCAGTGAGCTGAGATCACACCATTGCACTCCAGCCTGGGCGACAGAGCGAGACTCCGTCTCAAAAAAATAAATAAATAAATAAATAAATAAATAAATAAATAAATAAATAAATAAAATAGTTGATTCCTAACTATTTGTTAAATGAATCATTAATATCTAGCAATATTTAAGGATTAGTGTCTCTATAACTTACTAATTTCGACAATGCTTATAGTTTCAGTAAATTGCACTGCTAATTCTGGAAACCAAGGCAGAATACATGAGAGCATTTCAAATAAAAATGAAGTTACACATACTACTAGTCTGGTGGCAGGTCGGGCAATGTTCTGCAAATCATGGGCCCACAACACACCATCCGTCCCACAGGTGCTGTCATAATTCTTTTCATCGGGGTCATACTTGAAGAGTGCATGCTCCTGTCCATCCCAATGTATGGGGCTTAAAGGTTCAATAAAGTATCTTTGATTCCCCTGACTGAAGTAGCCCCTGAAAAAAACAGAGTTCTGGTTTCTTAACAAAGTATTACTGCATTAGGTTCATACAGATTTATAAGATCCAAAAGAGGACCTTTAAAATTTCCTAGTCAATGTCAAAAACAATTTCAGCTCATGGCAATAAAATACAGAAAAACTTACAGCTGAAGATACCTTGGAGATTATCTAAACTTATTTTCTACAAGGAAGTAAGACATATTAGGGAGAAGTGACTGCTGCAATGTCGTGCAACCAACCATTATCAGTTCTGGCACTAGAATGAATATTTCCTGACACTTGATCCAGCATCCTTCCAATTTTAATGCTATACTTGTTTTAAAGGTACCCTTAAAATGAAAGAGACTTTAGAGTTTTATAGATAACTGTTAAAATACTGGCTTTATAACTCATTCACTGTGACACATTGGGAAAATTTTTTAAACTCACAAGCCTCAGTTTCTCACTTTTATTTGTCCTGACACCTTCCTAATATTGTGATAGTAAAGATTGAATGTGAGAACATGTAAAGCACATGACAAATAAATATTATCAACTTCCTAATTTTCTCTGCTAAAACCTTGAACTAGGATTCATTCAACCAATATTCACTGAGTACCCATTATTCATTAGGCATTGGACTAAGGGTAGAGAGCAAAAATAAAGATATGGTCTCTTTTCTTATGGAGTTTATGTTCAAATGAGGAAGATGGATATGTATCAAATAATTACGGAATATATATAACTATATAGTAAGTACTTATATATAATTATAATAGATAATTGATGTGAAGAAAAAGTACAAGAGAATATAATAGACTGAATTAAGTGTACATAAAACTAGATAATGGCAAGACCTCAAGTGGTCCGCCCACCTCAGCCTCCCGAAGTGCTGGAATTACAGGTGTGAGCCACCACCCCCAGACTCCCTCCCCACTTTAAGCTCCCTCTCTCTCTAGATTGTCTTATCTGTGATTATGACATATGTTTCTGTCTGTTAATGATATGCTATGCATCTCATATCCATGAGATGCATGAATTGAGAAGATGATATAAAAAGATGAATTATTGCAATGGTCTGCATAAGGAATCATGGTAGATGGACTAGGATATTGCAGTAGAGACAGAATGAACAATTTCAGAAAGCGTTCAGAGGATAGAATCAACAAGACTTGGTAAGGGATTGAAATTGCAGGGCTGAGGGGCAAGCAAACCTCAAGGAATTTAGGTTTCTGAACTGGGCAAGTGATTATTTGGTTATACCACTGATTAAGACAGAGACATGGAAACTGTACCAGACTCAAGAGACAATCATTAGTTTGGTTTAAGGCACACTGAAATTGAGATTTCTTTAAGATATCCAACTGAAAATATGAAAAAGAAAATTAGATAATCAAGTCTGGACATCAGAAGAGCCACCTTACTATAGACAGATGCATAGCATATCATTAACAGACAGAAACATATGTCATAACACAGATAAGACAATCTAGAGAGAGAGCTTAAAGTTGGGAGGGAGTCTGGGGGTGGTGACTCACGCCTGTAATTCCAGCACTTTGGGAGGCTGAGGCGGGCAGACCACTTGAGGTCAGGAGTTCAAGACTAACCTGGCCAATATGGTGAAATTCTGTCTCTACTAAAAATACAAAACTAGCCAGGTGTGGTGGCGGGCATCTGTAATCCCAACTATTCGAGAGCCTGAGGCAGGAGAATTGCTTGAACCCAGGAGGCTGAGATTGCAGTGAGCTGAAATCGCACCACTATACTCCAGCCTGGTGACAGAGCAAGACTCCATCTAAATTAATAAGTAAAATAAAGTGAGGAGCGAGAATAGAGAGCAGCTCCCATTCCCGAAAGATTCTGACTCCAGAACTGGGACTCAAAATCCTGTATTTTAAAAATAAGCTAACAAAAACATCTTTGAAAGCAATTCAGATATGTAATTTACAAACCACTATCAGGAGAGGCAGTGTTGCTTCAAATTTCAACATTTATGGCCCTTATGATTCATATGCAACTACATAAAAATTAATGATATTTGGGATTCATCTGGTTGGTTAGATATATACATAAATACCACAATCACAGGTGCATGCAAAACATTCCTGAAGTCTTACCTTAGACCCGTACATGTGCTGATGCTAGCGTCAGAATCCTTTTCATTAATGATATGTCCTTGATAGTAACAATCATCCTAAAGGAAAAGGGGTTTTGTAAAGAGAAGTACATGTGAATTTTAGTGCCACTGCTAAAGCCGCATTTGAAATCTTGAAACAGGATTTTAAATACTTTAAATACTTTCAAACCATATTCTGCTGAACAACAGTACACTCAGAGACTTTTAAAAAATAATTAAATTTCATATAAATTGAAATTGCTAATGTCAGTCAACGATCCCAAAATGTTTACAAGGTATTAACTGTCAGTGTTGACTAAGTAGGATGAATGTCAATAATATTTAGATGGAATAAACTTGGATATGTAAGTTTAAAACCTGAGCTCCTAAAACACTGGGCACTCATTTTTCCTTTTGGCTGATTTCTCATTAACTTTTTTCTAGCAAAGATCTACAAGCCTTTTTCCAAAGGACGGGTTATTCAGATTGGGTTTTTGTTTTTTCTTTCTTGATTTATCTGAAGTGTTCCATCAGATTAGTTGGATCAGCATATTTCTTGCCTGCATTTGGAGCAAAATGCCCTTCTTAACATTTTTTCGTGTGGGTGTTCCATGAAGGACCTTTCTAGTTTGGGACAGATGAGGTGTTGGCCCATGTTAACTCTGGTATTATTGCTACAGAGAACAATGCTTGAAGGGCTTCCCATGGAAAATGGAGCTCAGAAAAAGAGGTAATGGTGCATGACGCCTCACATGGCTGCACACCGTCATCTGCTCACTCTAAGAAAAGATGGGCTATGAATAGGAGTCAAGAGAAATTGTTAAAGAAAAATAATTCTGCAATTGCCATTGAGGAAACAGTCTTGGTTGAAGAGACCACAAATCCAGAGAAATGATAGAAATTGATTGAGAGCACCAGAGGTATGTAACTCTTCATGCTCATTCTACCCACCCTCCTATAGGAGTCCTTAAAGGCTGGAAAAACTTACCAGAGTTGCCAAGAAATTGTTTTGCTCTTGTTAAAATATAAAAAAAAAAAAAAAAGAAAAGTGGAAGATCAATTGGGTGAGGGCTACTGCTGAAAAAAGCACTAATGTTATAAACGCAGTTTCACTTCTATTATTTGCCTAGCGAGGACACTGCCTTTAGGGCTCTGGGTAAAACCCCTATTAAGGCATTGAAGAGACTCTGTTATACCATAATTTGTGGGCTTGTGGTGATCTCCTTTCCAGTGGAATTATAATATGTTTCTGTGTAGCCTGGTGCAAGGAGGTTCCTACAGAAAGACAAAAATGTTGTGGTTACTTGTACTGATTGCTAAGTCCAGTGAACTTCTTGAGTCATTTGAGAGCAAAAGCTGATTAGTCCAGGTTTGTACCGGCCATAATCAGCAACAGACTCAGCACACTCTCCATATGCTGCCTTTCTCTTGCTGAGGATAATATCACAGATAAATGTACTTACTTGTTTTTTTTCAAATAAAGCACCGCAATTTTTCCATTAACTGTCATTTTATACTTTAATTCAGTTTCAAATCGTTCCTGCAAAAATATACAAACATTTACTTGTAATTAAAAACATACACAAATATTCACTTGAATATTATACCTCTATCTGTGTAGTCATTAGCAAGCAATATCTGCTTTTTAGCAGTATAATACCAAATGCTTGCCTCTTCCCCTTTTAACAGATCAAACAACTCTGGCAACTAAACAAATTATCTGACAGCCTCTTATCCATCCATCCTTCCATCCATCCATCCTTGCATTTTACAAATATTGTTTGAGTAAGTGCTGTTTCTTTGCAAGATACTGCTTGGTTTTGAAAATTCGACTCTAAGCAAGAAAAATTGGTACCTACTGTCAGAGAGCTTATAATCTTGTGAAAAGACAGACACTGATATGAGTTATGTGCATGACGATGGATGTATATAGTAAGATGTCTAACATCTTAAGGCCAGGAAAGGCTTTTTTGAGGAAGTAATGTTTAAGATGGCACATAAATTACCCAGGTGAAGTGAGAAAGTGAAGTTATCTGATTAGAAAGAATAGTGTACACAGATGCCTAAAAACTTCTGTAAATAAATAAATAAATAAATAAATAAATAAAACTTCTATCACATCTCATGATTTTTGGTCTCGAGGTCTTCTCAAGACTAAGTGGAACATAAACTGTGAGAAACATAGCAGGAATATATACTTCTTGATGGTTCTTGAGGAAGAACCATCAAGAAGAAACCACAGTCCCAGGTATTTAGGAGGAAGAAATATTACCTCAAGTCAACCACGTAAAAGGAGAATTATTTTAAACTTGGATATTGGTATATTAGGAGAGCTGTTGAGGACTACACAGAATTCTTTTAAAGAAGATGTTTTGGGGTACTAATTTCTGACTTTCGTCTATAAAACAGGGTTATTAGCTGTGGTTGCACTCAATATCTAAAAAGTTATTAGGAAGTGCCTGGTTACTGTCATTAAACATATCTAAATATGGTAGACCAAAGGTGGTTGAGAAACACATATTATAGACTGAGTTCTGTTTCTTCTGCTGTGTTGCACCTAAGGTCAAGCCTTCCTTCTCTCCCTCCCCTTCTGGCCAGTATGGCATCTGAGCTCATAGAGGGACAATGCATGTTAGAGTCACCAGATCATGAGTACTGTTCTGGGATTTAGCCCTCTCCAAAGTCAATTGTTACAGTCCATACTTTCCTTAAATCCTCAGTTGTTGAGGTCTGCTCTGCTGTCAATAATCCCAGGCTATAAATATCCCCCAATGTGGGCCTAGATAAGTAGAGGTTGATGGACTCAGTTTATTTTCATGGACGACAGGAACTAGAAAAAGACAGGGCATTGAAAATAAAAGTTATGCAGAGTAGTCATAACCTCTTATTGTTCAGGTTTAAGAAAGGCTAGCTAGAATGAAGCTATGAGAACGATACCAAATATGGTCTTCTACCAGAAATGGCCTTCCAGATATCTGCTTTCTGTTCAGCAATGGATTTTTAGTAGATTTAGTTACTAAAACTTTAGCTGAAGGTTGTTTTAGAAAAGAATAAATGCTTTTGGGGTGGAGTTTTGGTCAACACTGGCATAAAGATTATGGATGGAAGGAAAGATCAAGGAAGAAAGCCAGAGCCTCTATGAAAGAGAGTACACTGGGTAATATAATAATAATAATACTTTTGAAAGCGAGTTCCGGCCGGGCGCGGTGGCTCAAGCCTGTAATCCCAGCACTTTGGGAGGCCGAGACGGGCGGATCATGAGGTCAGGAGATCGAGACCATCCTGGCTAATACGGTGAAACCCCGTCTCTACTAAAAAATACAAAAAACTAGCCAGGCGAAGTGGCGGGTGCCTGTAGTCCCAGCTACTCGAGGCTGAGGCAGGAGAATGGCGTGAACCTGAGAGGAGGAGCTTGCAGTGAGCTGAGATCCGGCCACTGCACTCCAGCCTGGGTGACAGAGCAAGACTCCGTCTCAAAAAAAAAAAAAAAAAAAAAAGAAAGCGAGTTCCCTTGTGGAGAGCAAGGTTTGAGGATAAGAAGTGTTGTTCTAGTTGTGTACTCTGTGGGTTCGGAAGTATGCATCAAGAGAAGTAAGGTGCACCTTGATTTGGAGAGTACTCACTAGAAGGAAATGATTTCGGTTTTACTGAGGAAGACTAGCTAGCCACAGAAACATATAGATCCAAATTTTCTCTAAAAATAATGTCATAGGTCCGATTTAGAGGGTGGATTGTGAAAGCCACAGTCCTGGATGGTCCTGGGATGGAGCAAATCTGTAAGTTCAAGGACATGTCAATGGGCACACAGGAAATATCAAGAGAAGCCCTAGAAGACAGAGAGATTCTTAATTCTAGTAATACAACAGTTACTCAAAACTCACAGTGAATCCATGAGCTCTAAAAACCCTGCTAAATTAGCCAATGGGCCTGAAAGAGTTCTCAATCTGAGGGAAGAATTGTGCTGTAAGATATTTTCTTTTATGACATGGGCCAATACCAAGGTAGTTTGGGCCTCTAAGAACATGTACAATCTGGATGCTGAATTCTATGAAGAATAGGTACTGTCTTTGGAATGTAAATTCCCAGCATCAGGGACTTTCGCAGAGTATATGTTAAATATGTCTCTAGGGAGGTTTATGGGTAATATGCTCCAGTCATAAACATTTATTCATTTGTCCATTAGTTTACTTATTCATTTGCTCATTTATTTAACACATACTTATTTAGTCCTTATATCATTCATATAAATACAATCGTGAATATAATTATGAATAAAATATTCAAAGTTCTACCTTGTTCTTTACCCCCAGCCCCCAAAAATTTTTACAAAGGATTATTTCAGTCTAGCTGAAATACTAAGAGATGTGGCATGTGTGATCAAGTCAGAAAGATGGTGTCACACCCCTGGCATAGCTGACAGGTAAAGCCAGTGCCTCAGTTCTCTGGTTGTATAATAAAACAACACAGGGCACAGTTGTATAATGATAACTACAAAAGTCCTCCATCTGTTCACTGTCTTGAGAAGTGAAGCACTTAATCAATCGAGGGTGAGACCTATCAAGCTTTTATGGGATGGGATACAGAGATCCCCTTGATCATAAGGGTGGTCAACTGCACTATGAATTGTGGATTGTTTCAAGTAGTATTTGCTAATCAGGTCTTTGCACAGGGAAGACCAATAGTCTCAACACAGAAACTGCAAAGATAACTCCCAAGAACTTGGCTTATACCTGGAAGACAGTGTTCTTATTAGTCATAAGGTGTGCCTGAGAGACTATAGAAGAGTCTATGCCAATGGAAATCATATATTTGTTGTGTGGCAAACAAAGATGTCACTAACTTCTTTAGTCTATGTTTGTAAAACAAGTATCATATGGCAGAACCCAATAACCCCAACAGGGCAGGATTGAGATATGAGGCATGCAGCAGCATTAAAAGCCTTAGGTCGTGGATAGGACAGAATCTGGAATCATGGAGAGATTGCTAGGGTTTAGTTCCGGATGTTCACAGGGTGATATCAAAAGCCACAGGATAGGATTGCCAGATAAAATACAGGATGCTAGTGAAATGTGAATGTCAGATAAACAGAATATTTTTGTTAATGCGTATAAACATATAATACTTTTTAAAATACATGTGCCCCCTATGACCATTGTGACACACTAATGAAATATTTGTTGTCTATTTGAAATTTAAATTTAACTGGGCATCCTCTATTTCTATTTGCTAAATGTGACAATCCTGCACATGGAGCAGTTTAGAAGATGTGAGAAAGAATGGAAAGTAGAGATCAGTGACTGAGAAAAAGAGATGCAAATGCACTAGCTGGGAAAATTAGATTCATTCTGTTGGAATGGTTCTTTACAATTATATCAGAAATGTTGTGTGGGACATATATATATATATACACACACACACACACGGGATGGGGGAGAGGGAGAGGGAGAGAGAGAGACTCACTCTGTCACCTAGGCTGGAGTGCAGTGGCATGATCTCAGCTCACTGCAACCTCTGCCTCCCAGGGTTCAAGTAATTCTCCTGCCTCAGCCTCCTGAGAAGCTGGGATTACAGGTGCTCACCACCACACCCAGCTAATTTTTTTGTGTGTATTTTCAGTAGAGTCAGGGTTTTACCTTCTTGGTCAGACTAGTCTCGAACTCCTGACCTCGTGATCTGCCTGCCTTGGCCTCCCAAAGTGGTGTAGGACATATTTATACAAAAAGATTTTTACTGTTTGTCTGAAATTCAAACTTAACTGGTACTCTGTATTTCATCTGGCAACCCTATCATGTGACGTTTGATATCTTCCTGTGAACAGCTGGAATTAAACCCTAACAAAAATTACTGCTAATGGTTTAGCCACCTGGATATTGTGGGGTAATTCAAAGGTGTCACCTGACACCTGAGATATTAAAAAGTAAACATGGGAGAGTTATATTTATTTCTGAGATGCTGTGGAAGCATTCAGTGCTTATTCCATTATATTCATCAGGCCTGATAATATATTCTCTTCTACTCTCTACAACCACAGGGAGCAGGAGAGAACTTGGAAATGTAACAGATGAAACTAAAAAAATAAAAGTTTTTCCTTTTGAAGAAACATTAAAAGGTTCTAATTATTTAGGTAATTTTGTCTTCAATTATCTATGGTATTTATTTTAATAATCTTATTTCCTTTAGAGATAAAAATTAATGTGCTTTGCAAGTATTTATTTGGACCCACATGTATTAGTGAAACAAGTATTTATGTTCCAGGACAAGGATTGGCAGATGAGGGTGAAGGAGGAGTAGAGACATGGCATACACATATTTAAAGAAAAAAAAAAAATCCTTTAAAAAAGTTTACCTGGACAGTTTCAAACCGGAAGTGAAGGTTACACTTGCTCTCATAGAAACACATGCGCGCACACACACTTGTGAACACACCATCGCTACAGACACATTTCTTTTTAAAATCAGTAGCTAAACTTTATAACACTGACTCTGACTGATGCATGATTTCAGGATAGGGACGTATTCGTGTATATAGGAATACGGCAAGTTGGCTTGACAAAGACTATAAGAGACTCTAAATGTAGAGTCCTCTAAATGGGAGGGACTCTAAATGTAGTGAGAGTATTTTAAGTAGCAAGAAATCCATTTAAAAAAAGCATAGAAGTAGAAACAAGAATATTATTAAGAAAAGCAAACCAAGGTTGACAGTTTATGTCAAAAAGAAGAATTTTAAAATAAAGGTTTATTAACTGGGACATGAAGCCACAAAAACTGAACATTAGTCATAAGAAATGGAATATGATGGTCTACATAGGGCAGCGCCATAACATAATACATAATTTCTCTCTCTCTCTCTCTTTTTTTTTTTTTTTTTGAGATGGAGTTTCACTCTTCTTGCCCGGGTTGGAGTGCAATGGCGTGATCTCAGCTCACTGCAAACTCTGCCTCCTGGGTTCCAACAAGTCTCCTGCCTCAGCCTCCTGAGTAGTTGGAATTAGAGATGCCCACCACCACACGCAGCTAATTTTTTGTATTTTTAGTAGAGACGGGTTTCACAACGTTGGCCAGGTTGCTCGTGAACTCCTGACCTCAGGTGATCCACTCACCTCAATCTCCCAAAGTGCTGGGATTACAGGCGTGAGCCAATACACACAGCCCACAGCATAATCTTGAATAGGGAGTTAAAATTTGGATCCTTCCTTGCTTTTCATATACATTATCCCAAAATATTTGTATAAGTATTATTATGATCATCTCTATTTTAAGACAAGAAACCTAACATTTATGTTTGTCTAAATTTATACAGAGAGAATGGACAAAATTTACAGGTGAACACAAACTAATCCTCTGAATTCAGATCCTATATACTTGCACTGTGGATGAGGAAAATGTAAGGTTCATGTAGCCATTTAACCTAGTAATGGACTAGATAAGTAATATAAACACAATAAATATTAAGCACATTATATCAACCTCATCCACCTAGTCAATCATTGCAAAAATTAATATTTTTCATCTAGTATGAGCCAGTAACTAGTCTATGGCTTTTGTTAATCAAAATATATTATTCAAAGCTCAAATTTATTTTTTCAGTTGTGAGGAAATCATTTTACAGCTCTGATTAAGAACAGTTCACCTGTGTTTAAATTTTCCTCAAAATGTTCATTGAAAAAAGGGTGTTTGGTGTGTGTGCATGCGTGCATGTGTAAGTAAATGTTGGCTTTTCTTGGAAGCGTTGTTTGCTGTGAGTCAAAAACACATAAAGAGTAGATAATTAGTATAAATTTCCACAAGGACACAATTAATCACTGGTTTAGTAGCAAAAGGTTGATGACACAGAAAATACAGGTGAACTTGTGAAATTCGAGCTGATGGCTAACAAGAGAAGTAAAAGACCTCTTCAAGGAGAACTCACACGACTGCTTAAGGAAATCAGAAAGGATGCAAACAAATGGAAAAACATTCCATGTTCATGGATACGAAGAATCAATACTGTGAAGATAGCCATACTACCCACAGTAATTTAGAGAATCAACGCTATTTCCCTTAAACTACCATTGACATCCTTCACAGAATTAGAAAAAATTACTTTAAAATTCATATGGAACCACAAAAGAGCCTGTATAGCCAAGACAATCTTAAGCAAAAAGAACAAAGCTGGAGGCATTATACTACCAGACTTCAAGGTATACTACAAGGCTACGGTAACCAAAACAGCATGGTACTGGTACAAAACAGACACATAGACCAATGGAATTGAATAGAGAGGTCAGAAATAAGACCACACATCTATAATCCTCTGATGTTTGACAAACCTTACAAAAGCAAGCAATGGGAAAAAAAAATTTCATATTTAATAAATGGTGCTGGGAGAACTGGCTAGCCACATGCAGAAAATTGAAACTGGACCCCTTCGTTCCATCTTATACAAAAATTAACTCAAGATAGATTAAAAACTTAAATGTAAACCCTAGAAGAAAATCTAGGCAATACCATTCACGACATAAGCACAGGCAAAAATTTCACGACAAATTGTCAAAAGCAATTGCAACAAAAGCAAAAATTGACAAACAGGATCTAATAAAACTAAAGAACTTCTATATAGCAAAAGAAATTATCATCAGAGTGAACAGACAACCTGCAGAATGAGAGAAATTTTTTACAATCTATCGATCTGAGTAAGGTCAAATATTCAGAATCTACAAGGAACTTAAATTTACAAGAAAAACAACACTATTAAAAAGTGGGCAAAGGACATGAACAGACACTTCTCAAAAGAAGACATTCATGCAGCTAACAAACATATGAAAAAAGCTCAACATCACTGATCCTTAGAGAAATGCATATCAAAACCACAATGAGATACTGTCTCACGCCAGTTAGAATGGCGATTATTAAAAAGTCAAGAAACAATAGATGCTGGCAAGGCTGTGAAGAAATAGGAACGCTTTGACACTGTTGATGGGAATGTACATTAGTTCAATCATTGTGGAAGACAGTGTGGCAATTCCTCAAAGACCTAGAACCAGAAATACCACTTGACCCAGCAATCCCATTACTGGGTATATACCCAAAGGAATATAAATCATTCTATTACAAAGATACATGCATGCACATGTTAACTGCAGTACTATTTACAATAACAATGACGTGGAATCAACCCAAATGCCCATCAGTGAGAGACTGGATACAGAAAATGTGGTACATATACACCACGGAATACTATGCAACCATAAAAAGGAACAGGATCGTGTCCTTTGCAGGCACATGAACAGAGTTGGAAGCCATTATCCACAGCGAACCAACACAGGAACAGAAAACCAAACACTGCATGTTCTCACAATTCAGAGCTGAACAATGAGAACACATGGACACAGGGAGGGGAACAACATACTCTGAGGTGTGGTAGGGGGCGGGGCAAGGGAAAGCATCAGGAGAAATAGCTAATGCATGCTGAGCTTAATACCTAGGTGATGGGTTGATTGATGCAGCAAACCACCATGGCACACGTTTATCTATGGCACAAATCTGCACATCCTGCACATGTATACCAGAACTTAAAACAGAATTTCAAAAAAGATAAAAAGTTATTAGAAAAAAATTCAACTGACGAGTCTCTTATTTTTAACAGTAAATGATACAACAAACTGGTCAGTGTCTCAGGGTTACAGACTGATTCTTACACTTCAGTGTAACAGAACCTGAGCTACCTTAATGGCCAGAAAGCCTCTATTGATGCCACAGAGGCTCTCAGGAGAACATACAGACTCTCCCACATATTAAATCAATTTGGCTGCTTGGATAGGCAGCCACAAATAATACTAACACATAAAGTTGTCATTTGGAGTCAAACAGGTTGGAATCCAAGCTCTAAAACGTATAAGCTATGTGCTCCTAGGCAGGGTACTTAAATTTTCTGAGCCTCTACCTCTCCACTTAGAAATAAAATACTGTAAAAATACACTTATGTTATACGGTTGTTGAAAGGACTAAATATGAAGATATATTAAAAATCGTTATATTTTTTTCCAACTTTTATTTTAGATTCAGGGGCTACCTGTGCCAGTTTGTTATACGGGTAAATCGCATGTCATGGGGGTTTCGTGTACAGATTACTTTGTCACCCAGATAATAAGCATAATGCACTACAGGAAAAAAGGTGTCTGACATTTTAAAGAAACTCTTAGAAGGCACTTGAAAGTCATATTGAAGGGGAATCCAATGCATTTGGGTTCCATCTGAATTTAGTGAAACCATTTGGTTGATAATTATTTTAGGAAATGGGGTCAAATACAGGTTCTGTTGTCATAAATTTGCTTTAGAAGAAATGCTATGGAAAATCGCATACAGTGAGGGAATATGTGCACCGAGTGTGCTGGATTTCAGAGTATTTCTGTAAACTATTATTTGTGTCCCATTTATCTGTATCTTCCTGGCTCCCAGAAGAAGACTTAAGAGTGCAGGTAATTATAACATTGTTATAATTGAAAGAATCATGTTTTAGCTTTTCTTAGAATTAATAAATGTTTATTGAGTGAATGTTGACTGAGAATATGTTGTTTCATTTGCAGTAAGAAATGTACAAACATTAAAAAGAGTCTGTTCAGAAAAGACAGATAAATTCCATGTTAATGTGCGTGTATACATGCATTCACTTGCTGTATTTTGTTTCCTATTTCTGTTTCAATTGTCATAGTTGTGTTTAGAAGGATGGATGGATGGATGGATAGATAGATAGATAGATAGATAGATAGATAGATAGATAGATAGATAGATAGATAGAATCCAATTTTCTTTGGAAGTACATAGAATAAATCATCATAAAATATTAAATTTACGGCCAGGCGGTAGCTCACGCCTGTAATCCCAGCACTTTGGGAGGCCGAGATGGGCGGATCACAAGGTCAGGAGATCAAGACCATCCTGGCTAACAGAGTGAAACCTCATCTCTACTAAAACTACAAAAAAATTAGCCGGGCATAGTGGCGGGCCACTGTAGTCCCAGCTACTCAAGGCTGAGGCAGGAGAATGGTGTGAACCCGAGAGGCAGAGCTTGCAGTGAGCCGAGATTGCACCACTGCACTCCAGCCTGGGTGACAGAGTGAGACTCTGTCTCAAAAAAATTTAAATTTCCTCTCTTTGTTACCTTGGACAGTTTCTTTCACTTCTCAGAAACTTGATTTGTAGAATGAGGTTAATAATATAACTTCGGGTTATAGTAAAGATTTTTTAAAAGGTCAAAAAGAAATACAAATATAATCATTGTTATTTAACTCCAAGGTGTAATTGCTGAAAACATCACAAATTCCACTTGACACACACAGGAACACACAGACACACACGCACATATATAAACATACACATATAAATCTCATCTATCTCTCATCAGAGATATATATATAATGTATATATATGTGTATATATGTGTGTATGTGTATGTGTATATATATATACATATATATATCTCTCAAATCAAGATTCTTTGATAAATCAAAAGCTGTACCTGTTGCTCTGGCTCTTTGACCTCTCTTTTATGTAGTGGATGAAGTCTTATAGGATAAACCACTTCATACTTCTTCACCCCAGGGAGTTCTTTTATAGCACTTACTGAGAAAAAAGAAAAAGACTTATCCAGGTAGAACTGAAGTAGGCTGGCCAGTAATGGCCATCCTTACTGCATTCCCAATGAACGATACCACACACAGAAGGCTGAAGTGACGAATGTCAGAGTTATTAATGGGCTGACACCAGCAGAGAGCGACAACCTCAGAAGGCTACTCTTTCCTCTTAACGTTTTACTTTAACCTGTATCTTGAGATACGTCCCCCATTAAAAGTTTACAAGTGTTACCGTATTTAGAGAAAGTATTTATTTTGGATTTTGCCACTTCTCATTATCTTTGATCCCTGCAGTGCAGGGAAATAGCAACAGCCCAGCCAAAAAAAACAAAACAAAAAAGACAGAAGCGAAAGTAATCCTCTGAGAAGCTAATCAGTCCCAGAAAAATTGCATTAAAGCACTGGAAACCATACAAGGTTAGAAAAAAATAACTAATGTACACAATTTTAATTATATTTTTCTTGGATTTGAAAACAGCAATGTTTTATACTAGTGAAATAAAACTATGTCACAGTAAGAAAAGGCTCCAATACTAGGTTCATAGAATGAGCTGGCAAAAGCAATGCAGAAAAACCTTCATGTTTTGCATACAAAACATTTAAATAATGAAAATTAGAGAAGCAGATAATTCAAACAGAGTCACTGGCTTGGAAGGACTTTTTTGAGCCTGCAAGTCATACTGAAAGAGAATTGAAAAGTGATTTGATCCAACCTGTCTGCATATTAAATGCCCCTCTCCATGTTGTCTTTAGAAGTCTTTTTTTTTATTTTTTATTTTGTTGAGACAAGGTCTTACTCTGTCACCAAGCTGGAGTACAGTGGCACAAACACGGCTCACTGCAGCCTCAACCTCCTGGGCTCAAGCCATCCTTCCACCTCAGCCTCCAGAGTAGCTGGGACTGCAGGTGTGCACCACCATGCCTGGCTATTTTTTTTTTTTTTTTTTCTATTAGAGAAGAGGTCTCGCTATGTTGCCCAGGCTGGTCTTGAACTCCCGGGCTGTAGCAGTTCTCCTGACTTGGCCTCCCAAACTGCTGGGATTATAGGCATGAGCCACGGCACCCGGCCTGGAACTCATTTTAGAGAGAGATTCAATTTTGTCAAAGCTAACATTAGATTTTCTATTTTCTTTTTGATTTGCCCATGTGGTCTAGTCTCTGTTCTGCATGAGGTCAATAGACCTGCTCCTTAACTGCTAAAGGTGGCTACAGGCTTAACCAAAATGTGGACTGCAGTAGCAGAATGGGGCCTAACTCTACAACTTTCTAAGACTGGAACTGAAAAGGTTTTGTTCTCTTCTCTGAGTAAGGACTAGGAGGGTCTCTAAAGGTAATCCTAGCTCAGAGTACTCAAATCTTAAAGTTCTATGGTGAGATACATTTATGTTACTGTGGTTGATCTTTTAACAAACATAACTGAAGCACTTAAGTATTACTTACTGCTTACCTAGGAGGGCTGTGCTTTTACTCCAGTCATTTATCACAGAGCAAAACATTGTTTAAAGTTTTCTTCAGAAACTAAAGTATAAACTTTCAAAAACTAGTGTTATTATTGTTAATCATTTGAGAATGGCTTTATTTCATTTAATGACTGAAGAGTCACTTGTATTTAACTTTGAAGAACAGAAAAAGGGTTTAAACCAGCTAAGAACTCTTTGAGTCAAAAAGAGTGTTAAAGTAATGAACTATCTTTTCTCTCAGTGGCTTAAGAGTTACTCTAAAAAATATCAAAATTACTTAAAGGCATGGCACTGACAGTACCTTATTTTTTTATTTGGTTTGAGTCTTTAAATAGTTTGAAAAAAGGAGGCCGAATAAATGGTTTCTAAAGCTAGTTCAAGTGGTTTATGATTTATGCAAATAAATACAGAATCCCCTATAAGCTCTTTGAAGAGTCAGTGATCATTAGGTTAGCTGAATTCTGATCCATTGTGATAAAATAAGCCTCATTACATTGTCACACTTCAAGAACAACATCACGAGGTTCTTCAGTTCCTCATTTCTTGCTCTCACAGAGGTAATCCCTGGGCATCTTTGATTTCTATTAAATTAACTTTTGGTAAAGGAAAAGAATAACATCAATTATAAAAAATTTTTGAAACATAAGTTCGAAAACCTAAATAAATATTAAATTGATGATTCTTTTTCTGAGTTAAAATTTTTCTAATTTTTGTAATTATTTTGAAACTGTAAGATGCCAAGAGGTAAGAAAATTACTCCTGCCAGAAATTAACTGATGGTATTGACACAATTCCCTGCTGCCTCCTTAATTTAGGGACACAAAACAAGCATACCATAAGGCACCAACATGCTGCCTAGTAGATTACAGTAGCTAATCAATGCGAGTAGTCTTGTTAAAGATAGAGTTAGCGAAGCCAAATTTCACCAATGTTGCAGCCAACACAAATCTTTTAAAATGCTATATTAGAACACACATGATTCTAACAGGAAATACTAGTCCAAGCTGCCTTCGTAGAATAAAATAATAGTTGTGTTCCTGATTTTTTGTATAAAAGCAGAAAATGAAGTGAGTTTCCTTCTCAACACCATTCAGAAATGGTGAGAAGGAAAACAGGCCCATCTAGCCAACACAAATTTTCTCTCACATGCACACTGACCTCTATGCTTCTAGTTAGTATCTGAATCCTAATGTTTCATGAAATCAGAAATTACAAACTAGCTCTTGACTATGGGCTCAAAATATGTAAGTTAGTTATAAAATTTCTTACTAACTTTTTGGTGGATGAACCACTTCCAAATGGAAATCAAAGACAAAGCAAAGCAAAACAAAATCAACAACAACAACAACAAAAACCCACAGCATTTCTTTTAAAAGTCTTTGGCAACCTCTCAATCTCTTCAGTTTGAAGTGAAGGGAATTCCAGCTCCTTCCAAACTCTTGCCACTCCATATATTCTCTAAAGAAACCAAATAGAATTTCTCTTAAAGACTCTCATTTTCCGGAAACCTAGAAGTCCCTGAAATAATGAGATCTGGAATACAAGAAATTACACAGCCATTGTAGGGATGTAACAGACCTAAATATTGTTTAGCTCATCCGCCTTCAAGTTTAATGGAGATGGTGCAGTCTCATCCCCACTGAATAACATCATGTTAATTATTTTGAAGCCTGAGGAACAAACACAACCAACTGCCATCCAGGGATTACACAAATCCAGGGTGTAACACAATATGTTTCTATTAATTCATTTTAATACTTGCCTTCTCTCTCCCACAGAACTCACATGTTGGATTAGTCTTGAATAGCAAAACCAGATCAGGAAAAAGAAAACTGTTATTTTGGTTTAGATTGGATAATTATTTTTGACTGTTTTGAGTTTTAGAAAAACCAAAGCTCATTAACAACATTAATATGATCAACATTAGTCTGGATTGCTTCATTATTTGTTCATGTGTTTGGGGTCATTTTGGAAATGGGAACATTAGTATGTAATATCGACATTTTCATTTTTGTTCAAATGTGTTTGAAACTGTTCAAAGAAACGTCTTCTTTCCAAACTGAACACATCACATTAAATGCTGAATTAGGGTTTACACAAGGATATTGACTTACGTTCTGGGATTCTCTGTATCTCCTCAATCCATCTTGTGGTTTTAAACTTCATGCATTAAAAGTGAGTACAAACAAAAGGAAAAAAACTGCATTTCAATTAGGTCTATTATTTTGGCTATTTTGATTAAATTGTATATATCCTTTTCAGTCTTCTAGTCACCTTATAAAGGCAAGGAATAACTGGTAGTTTGAAATAAAATAATTTCAAAATTGCTGTACCCCCGGGTATTCTACTGTAATAAGGTAAAGACCTTTCTCCTTTTTTGATGCACTCATTTACATCTTCACCCCGCAAACACCTGTCACATCCTTTTAAATATTTGCTTTTCCTTTTTGTAGGATGAAATCCCGTAAGTCATTTTTCCTCAGGGGATTGTGAAGTTCACTACACACAACTGGCCTTATTTTACATCTCCTTCTTTTATGTCAACCATCTGGGAACTGGGCAGAAGTCGTGGTCAGAGGGGCATATATTTATTGCTTTGATGATAGGGGCAGAGAACAAAGAGGAAGAGGTGGGAAATGAAAATTGCTTTACTTCTTAGATTCTGACTAGAAAGGCCACCCAAATGGGAATCATAACAGGGATAGTTCAGTGGCAAAAAAGACACCCTTAAAAATGCAAGCTGGAGGTTAAAGGACGGGTGGCGTCACACTTCTAGGCGTGACATCAGAGGAAGCTGCGTCTCTTGGTGCCATGTTGTACAGGCACCGTCAGGGCAGCAGAACCGATTGGTGTGCCCAATTGCACAGAAGGGCTGTAATGTGCATGGGACCCAGTGTTAGCCATGCGAATCTGTTAATGGATCCAGCTTGATCTTTTTTTTTTTTTTTTTTGAGACGGAGTCTCGCTCTGTGGCCCAGGCTGGAGTGCAGTGGCGTGATCTCTGCTCACTGCAAGCTCCGCCTCCCGGGTTCGCGCCATTCTCCTGCTTCAGCCTCCCAAGTAGCTGGGACTACAGGCGCCCGCCACCACACCCGGCTCATTTTTTGTATTTTTAGTAGAGACGGGGTTTCACCGTGTTAGCCAGGATGGTCTCGATCTCCTGACCTCGTGATCCGCCCGTCTCGGCCTCCCAAAGTGCTGGGATTACAGGCTTGAGCCACCGCACCCGGCCCAGCTTGATCTTTATGCTCTTCAACAAAGCTAGTGCCCAAGCAGTTCTTGTATTTCAGCTAAGAACGGGTTCCCGAAAAGCTGTTGGTGGTAGCAGTCTTGGAGAATGGAGAGAAAAAATATTTCTATTAAGTTTGACTCAAAAAGTAGGAATTTCAGGTCAATATTAAATGCCTGACATCAGTTTTATTTTTTTTTTAATATTTCAGGCTCATTTTACCAAAAGAAAGCTGGTGTAACACGTTCACATCAGACAAAATAGATATCAAAGCAAAAGGCATTAGAGATGAAGAGGATCACCGCACAGTGATAAAAGGTTCAGTTCAGATATAGGTACATATTAAAAGTGAGTGCAAACAAAAACATATAGAAGCAAAAATATACAGAAATGGAAAATAATCAGATAATTAAAGATATTAGGTTAGATGAAATTTTTATAAGTCTTGAAAACAAATCAAAAGTCAGAAGCAGGAAAATCATTTTTAGCAACAAAGTACTAAGAGGGTGCATGGACAAGGGAAAGTTTTCCCTCCCTAAGCCCCATACCTCTAGCTGATAATCTGTTCCCATCCCCAGGTCCCAGCAAACATTCTAAGACCCACAAACAGGTTTACTGGGGAGCAATTCGAGGCACTGCAGTTCATGTGCTGAGTTAAATAAGCTCTAGAAATAGAAATAAGCTGAAGAATCACGATACCCAATCTAATTTAACCAAAATCTAACTAGAGAATTTACCAGAAATTGAGAGACTTGCTAGACACAATTTCTTGTTGGGAAGGTAGTATTTTTCTCCTTTCAAATTTTTAAATGTTTGATATAACCAGCAAAATAAAAGTAAATTATCAAGTTAAGCTTAATAGCAATATTGTTTTGTTACGTAATATCATAATACCTTATAAATTTAAAAAATAGTTAATTATTTCCAGTTAGTCACATTTATTATTACTAATAATGAATAAATACAAAAATATACACTCAAGCAGAAAGAGCCAAACTGGCTCCCATAATAATAGCAGGTATTTTCCTAAGCCTTGTACACAGTAATAGTCAAATCTGCCACATCTTTACCATTCTTTAAATGACAAGCTGGGTTTTATTAATTCCACTTTTTCAGCCAGAACTCATATTCATTATTTAAATTGTGCTGTATGAAATTGTCCCTTTTATTTCTATATATTCTCAGATGAGATGCATACATATTGGTTCAAGACCTCTTGTTGCCTCTTTTTAACATTATCTTTATATCACTCACAGCCCCCAAACAACAGGTTAAAACCAGCCCAACTAGTTAGTAAAACTGGTTGAGAAAAAAGAAAAAGAAAAAAGTCAAAATAGTTTATACAATAAAACTATTAGGAGATGATGAAAAGTTCGCTAATGCATTCAATAGAACCTGAAAAAGAGCTAAACACGTACCTGGAACAGGAGAGAGGAGGAGACTGACTGTCAGGAGACCTTGCAACATGCTGGGTGATTCCAGGAGCACAGTGTCTGCTCTTCTCGCTCAGATGGGCGCTGCTGGGTCTGTCCCTGCCTCCTCTCCAGTGAGACAGAATGAAACTCCCTGGTTCATTCTTGACTCTGATTCAGGAAGTGTTTACTAAAGGTGTTGCACAACCTCGAAGCTGTGGTCCTGCAACAATGGGACAGCAGGAGGAAGTGCTGGCTGCCTCCTGGCTGTAAGATTCCTTGATCTGAACTATTGTTTCACTCTCCTTCTCCATACTCCCCACTCCAAAGTAGTACATTTCCAACATATTATTATAGCCAGATAAGCTACAAGGAAATAGGCAACGGCATTAATGAGTCTTGAAAAATATGCCAGACATTGATTTACATTATGGATATATGGATACAATATATAAATATATATGTTTAAATATATTTTACATATGTAAAATTGTAGGAAAAAAGTTATTAAGAATGTTATTTTTCCCCCACATACATAATGTGGTTATGTAAAGCAATTCCTAATTCAACCTAATTACTATATAGCATTCTCTTTTCCTTTATGTTCTATTCTCACACAAGGGTACTCTCAGGAAGCTTTAACTATCCTGAAATAAGAATGTCTGACAATATAAGCACAAGAATTTTTAGATCCCTGGGGGTATTTGTATCATAACTGACAACAGGAGTGTGGAAAAAGGATTCAAGACCCAAATGATACAATTTTAGGATCTGTCACTGGTGGTAGTAAGGCTAAATTGGGCATGTCCAAAAATCATATTTATAACCAATAAAATAACTAATATCAGTTGAGCTGCTTATTAAGTTTTAGGTACTGATAGGGTTTGGTTGTGTCCCCACCCAAATCTCATCCTGAATTGTAGCTCCCATAATCCCCGTGTGTTGTGGGAGGGACCCAGTGGGAGATAATTGAATCAAGGGGCGGGCTTTTCCCACACTGCACTTGTGATAGTGAGTAAGTCTCATAAGATCCAATGATTTTATAAAGGGCAGTTCCCCTGCTCAGGCTCTCTCTGCCTGCCTCCATGTAAGATGTGTCTTTGTTCCTCCTTCACCTTCTACCTTGAGTGTGAGGCTTCCCCAGCCATGTGAAACTGAGTGCATGAAACCTCTTTTTCTTTATAAGTTACCCTGTCTCGGATATTTCTTCATAATAGTGTGAAAATGGACTAATACAGGTACTCTCCTAAATCTACTGTACTTGTTATTTTATTAGTCCTTATGATATGTATTATGCATTTACATATATTTTGCAGGTGAAAAATTGAGGTTTTAAAGGCAAAATTCAAATGATTAAGACTCAGTTGTCCTCATTGTATAGATTAAGAAGATTAAGCAGATAAAGTCACCTATCCAGTAAGTGGTAGAAGTGGAATCTGAGCTATGCGTTGTCTGGGCTCTTAGTCATATACTCTAATGCTTTCTCTTGGCTTAGATGACTTATACTCCCAGTCTTATTTCTATTGATAGGATTCTGGGAGAATAAAAATAACTATGAAATTCTTAAGGAATAGAAATAACACCAAGGACCAGTTATTACCACAAAATATTGTCCTACTCCACTAAAATCATGCATCATTTTACAGATTCTGAAATGCATTCTCATACTACAGGGATTGCAGTGATGATTGATATCTCCAAATGATCATAAAGTCATCAACTAAAAACCACAAGGGAATTTTTGAGTCTAGTTATTGAGAATTTTAAACATCAGGATTGTGATTCACGGATTTCTTGCCTTTTCAACCCAAGTTTCATTGCTTTGTCTTTCCCAGGGAACATAAAGAACACTTCAACTTTTTAATTATTACATATTTTTCCTCCATTAATTCAATGTAATTTTACTTATAGCTATTATGTGTGAGACACTGAGATTGCAGTTGAAAAAACACAATCATGGCCGGTTGTGGTGGCTCACGTCTGTAATCCCAGCACTTTGGGAGGCTGAGGCTGACAGATTACCTGAGATCAAAATTTGAGAACAGCCTGCCCAACATGGTGAAACCCCACCTCTACTAAAAATAAAAAAATTAGCTGGGTGTGGTGATGGACACCTGTAATCTCAGTTACTCAGGAGGCTGAGGTAGGAGAATTGATTGATTGCTTGAACCCAGGAGGCACAGGCTGCAGCGAGCTGAGATTGCACCACCACACTCCAGCCTGGGCAGCAGAGCGAGACACTGTCTCAAACAAAAAACACAATCACTTTCATTGAGATGTTCACAATCTGAGAAAGATAAGTTCAATTACCAGAAAATTGCACAAAGTGAGTACCACCTGTAAATGATCACAATATCACAAACTGTTTAGTGTTACAATAGATTTATCAATAGAAGTCAGAGGTCTACACCAAACAGGGCAGGGAGCGCATTCTGGAGGCAGGAGTCCTGGGGAAATGGACTCCCTATTTCATAAATGGTGCTGGGATAGCTGGCTAGCCATATGCAGAAGAATAAAACTGGACCCCTACCTTACACCATATATAAAAATTAACTCAAGATGGATTAAAGATTTAAATGTAAGACCTCAAACTATGACAATCCTAGAAGAAAACCTAGGAAACGACATTCTGGACATTGGCCCTAGGAAACAATTTATGACTTAAGTCCTCAAAAGCAATTGTAATAAAAACAAAAATGGACAAGTGGGATCAAATTAAAGGGCTTCTGTACAGCAAAAAGAAACTATTAGCAGAGCAAACCAACAACCTACATAATGGGTGAAAATATGAGCAAACTACACAGCGGACAAAAGTCTAATATCCAGAATCTATAAGGAACTTAAACAATTGAACAAGCAAGAAACAAATAGCCTCATTAAAAAATAGGCAAAAGGCCAGGTGCAGTGACTCATGCCTGTAATCCTAGCACTCTGGGAGGCGGAGGCGGGTAGATCACCTGAAGTCAGGGGTTCGAGGCCAGCCTGGCCAGCATAGTGAAACCTCATCTCTATTAAAAATACAAAAATTAGCCACATGTAGTAGGCACCTATAGTCCCAGCTACTTGGGAAGCTGAGGCAGGTTAATCACTTGAACCCAGAGGAGGAGGTTGCAGTGAACCAAGATTGCACCACTGCACTCCTGCCTGGGTGACAGAGCAAGACTCTGTCTCAAAACAAACAAATAAAAAAAGTCAAATGAGCAGACACTTCTCCAAATAAGATATACAAGCAGTTAACAAACGTGAAAAAGTACCCAACACAAATAATTATCAGACTACAAATAAAAAAGAAAATGAGATACCATCTCACACCAGCCAAAATTGCTCTTATTAAAAAGTCAAAAAATGACGAACACTGGTGAGGCTGCGTAGAAAAGGAAACACTCAGACAATGTTGGTAGGAATGTAAATTAGTTCAGCCAGTCTGGAAAGCAGTTTGGAGATTTCTCAAAGAAATTAGAATAGAACTGTCATTTGACCCAACAATCCTTTTACTGGATATATAGCCAAAAGAAAAATTATTCTACCAAGAAGACACATGCATTCGTATGTTCATCATAGTACTATCCACAAGAGCAATGACGTGGAATCAAGCTAGGTGCCCATCAATGGTGGAATGGATGAATAAAATGTGGTACATACATACCATGGAATACCATGTAGCTACAAGACAGAAATTGTGTTCTTTGCAGCAACATGGATCACCTAGAGGCCATTACCCTAAGCGAATTAATGCAGAAGGAAAAATCAAATACTGCATGTTCTCAATTATACATGGGAGCTAAACGTTGGGTACTCATGGACATAAAGATGATAATAATAGACACTGGGGCTGCTGGAGAAGGGAGGGAAGAGGGGAAAGGGCTGAAAACCTAGCTATTGGATACTATGCTGGGTAGCCGGGTGGTGGGATTATTTGTATCCCAAACCTCAGCATTACACAATATATCCATGTAACAAATGGATATGTACCTTCTTGAATCTAAAATAAAAGTTGGAAAAAAAGAATTATGAGAATAAGTAAGGACGATATATTATAGCACATTAGTTTATGGCTGGTAGTGTTTGGAACTGTTGGAGGAAAGAATGCCTGGGAGATTGGGAAGATACCCTGCTAAGTGTTAAGAGTTCATGCTTGACTTTGACCCTTTGGTGAATGGGCACCACTGATGGGATCGAATGAGAGGGAGTATAACTTTCCTGCTTGCCTCTTGAGGAGAGGGGAGTACACTGGAAATGGTGAATGATGACAGTCTGCACGCTGATCCATGTGGAATTTTAAATTGGCACTTGTTCTTCGCGTCTTTTCAATTCTCTTGTAGTCGTTACTTGCCTTTGATCACAGTTTGTTCCAGTTATCATTCTTATAATTTTTTATCATTCTTCATAGCCCGGAGTTAAATTTATAATTCCCTTTACTGTCAAAGAATTTATACCAATCTCTACATGAATTTTATTTTCTGCTTCCCTGGTTATTTCATCAAAGATGTATTAAGCAAGCATAAAAGTCGAATTTGGACAGTCAGCTTAATTTTCCCCTTTGTTTCTTTGTGATAAATATAGCATTATCGTTGACATCTTTAATTGTCATGACTTGTCAAACTCTTTGCCAGAATATAAAATATAAATGGCAGAAAGAGGAGCCACATGAGTGAAAAAACATATAATACTTGAAGAGGAGTACAGTAGAATGAGAAAAAAGCATAAGGTAGCACTCAAAACCTGTGCTAAAACATTTAACAATGTTCTGTATGTGTATAATAAATTATACACAGGAATAATGCATGCATATATATGTATCATTACTATTGACTGATTACACACACATGCACAGTCATGGATCACTTAATGGCGATACAGTCTGAGAAATGTGTCATTAGACAATTTCGTTGGTTTGTGTTACAGTATACTTACACAAACCTAGATGGTATAGACTACCACACACCTAGGCTGTATGGTGTAGCCTATTCCTCCTAGGCTACAAACCTGTATAGCATGTTACTGTACTGTATACTGTAGGCAGTTGTAATACAATGGCAAGTATCATGAAACTAAATAATATCTAAGTGTAGAAATGATATACAATATTGTAATCTTACAGGACCACATCATATATGCAATCCATCAATGACTAAAATGTCATTTATGTGATACATAACTATATACATTTATGTGTGTACATATACACACACATAAATATACACACATATGCACACACAAATATACATAAACCCTTCTTTTCTTTTTGAGATGGTCTTGCTCTGTTGCCCAGGCTGGAGTACATTGGCGTGATCTCAGTTCACTGTAACCTCTGCCTCCTGGATTAAACCCTCTTTCTATTATATACAGGTATGTGCCACATAAATGACATTTCAGTCATCAATGGATTGCCTGTATGATGGTGGTCCATCACCACATATAATTGTATGTGTATATGTGTATAAAAATATAAATATATTTAGGATAGTATTTCAAAAAGAAATAATACTACAAGGTATGAGTGTTGCAAAAGGAAGTATGGAATGGTATAAAATCAGATTTAAATTTTAGAACAATTACATTGGCAGCAGTGTAGAGAATGACTCTAAAGCCTGATTAGATCAGAGAACAGAAACCGGTTGTAAGTGAAAATGAAAGAAGGCAGGAGTCTGAATTTAAGTAGAAACAATAGGGATGAAAAGAAGGGGAGAGGTTTGAGAAATATTTATTAAGTATATTGGAGAGATACAGTTATTAATTAAATATGGGGGTGCTAAAATAAAAAAGGGTTTATTCATTAAATATGTAGTGTCTACTATGTGCCAACTACTGGAATAGGTTTTAGGGATTAGGCTTTGAACACAGAGATAAAAATATATATCTGCTTGGAGATGAGAATCTAATTGGAATGGGAACGTGAGCAAAATCAATGCTATGAAAAAAATAAAACTAGGTGACAAGTTCTGAACAAACATCCATTGCTCGTTCCTACTGTTTCCTGCCATGGGAAGACTACCCAGTAGCATAACCTCCTAGCCCCTTTCTGACCCTTGCCTTATATTGCTAAGGCAAGTAGAGGGACCCATCTACCTGGCTTCTTCCTCTTCTCCTTCTCTTGGGAGCACATGTGTGTTCTGCTTCTCCATCCTTAAGTGTCCAGGGGCGCAGTGAAGAGCTGTCCTCGTGTGGAACAGAGCCAGCCCCATGAACTTCTTGGGAAAGGTAGATGAGCCCACTGAATTCTGGGGACCAGTGCTAGCAAACATGCTAGTCCAAAGTTATAAACCACATTTTGGTCGTATCCAGCATTAACAATTACAAGGGGGATATTTTAGTCTTTATTTTCCTTGCCTGCTTTCTCAGATGGCTCAGAGATACAGTGAGGAAGATGAATATTTTTAATTGCTTTATCTTAAAGACCAACAAGAAGGGGTAGGAAGGAAGGAGAGCTGGGGCTCCTTATTCCTCTTTTGGGAGGTAACAGATGTTGTGGGCTCTAAATGATGAGAACCTAAACATGAAAAAACATGAGGGAAGAGCATTTCAGGTAGAGGGAACAGAAAATGCAAAAGGTTGAGGCTGAAGCACACTCAACATGTCCAAGAACAAAAAGCAAATCCAGGTGGCTGGAGCGACTGAAGGAGAAGTCAGTGGGAGATGTGGGGAAAGGGGGTAAGAATGTTGAGCCTGAAATTGGCTTATTTCAAGTGCAATGGAACACCCTTGGTGGAACTTCAGCACATTTCTAAAATTTATCCACAGAGACAGAAATACAGAGTGGAAGAAGAGAGACCAATTCAGAAGCTGCTAAAACACATCCAAAAAACAATGGGTCAGTGAGGAAGCAGTGAAAATGGAGGTCAGTGCTCAGGTTAGGGACATATTTAGGCAGTAGAGATGCCAACGTTTGCTTATGGCTTAATTCCCTGATCTTTGTGTAGGAATCTGAGTTAGATAATTGCCTTGTTCCCTTAGAGTGGAGATTCACACAAGAGAGCAGGTGAGGGGAAAAAATGCGTAAGTTTAGTTTGGGACATGTTACATTCAGGCAGAATATTCAGTAATTAATTAGAAAAAACATGTTTGGAATTCAGGATGGAGATCTATTTTTAAAAAACAATAGGTATCATAAACATAATTGTAATGCTGTGTTCTCTGGATATTTATTATATTCAAGAGCTTAAAATACTTTGAAGAGTAATTACTAACCATCAATTTATATGAATGAGAAACTGTCTTTTTTTAATTTAAGTTCCAGGGTACATGTGCAGGATGTGCAGGTTTGTTATATAGGTGAATGTGTGCCATGGTGGTCTGCTGCACCTATCAACCCATCACCTAGGTATTAAGTCCCACAGCCTCACATGCATTAGCTATTTATCCTGATGCTCTCCCTTCCTGTCCCCCTTGACAGGCTCCAGTGTGTGTTGTTCACCTCCCTGTGCCTATGTGTTCTCATTGTTTAGCTGCCACTTATGAGTGAGAACATGCAGTGTTTGGTTCTCTGTTCCTGTGTTAGTTTGCCAAGGATAATGGCTTCCAGCTCCATCCATTTCCCTGCAAAGGACATGATCTCATTCCTTTTTATGGCTGCATAGTATTCATTGGTGTATATGTCCCACATTTTCTTTATCCAGTCTACTATTAATGGGCATTTGGGTTGATTCCATGTTTTTGCTGTTGTGAATAGTGCTGCAGTAAACATACACATATCTGTATCTTTATAATAGAATGATTTACATTCCTTTGGGTATATGCCCAGTAATGGGATTGCTGGATCAAATGGTATTTCTGGTTCAAGATCCTTGAGAAATTGCCTCACTGTCTTCCACAACTGTTAACTAATTTACATTCCCACCAACAGTATAAAAGCGTTCCTATTTCTCCACAGCCTCACCAGCATCTGCTGCTTTTTGACATCTTAATAATTTCCAGTCTAACTGGCATGAGATAGTATCTCATTGTGGTTTTGATTTGCATTTCTCTAATGAACAGTGATGTTGAGACTTTTTACATATTTGTTGGCAACATAAGTTTCTCCTTTTGAGTGGTGTTGGTTCATGTCTTTTGCCCAATTTTAATTGGCTTGCTTATTTTTTTCTTGTGAATTTGTTTAAGTTCCTTGTAGATTCTGGATATTAGACCTTTGTCAGATAAGTTGCAAAATTTTTATCCCATTGTATAGGTTGTCAGTTCACTTTGATGATAGTTTCTTTTGCTGTGCAGAAGCGCTTTAATTAGGTCCCATTTGTCAATTTTTGCCTTTGTTGACGTTGCTTTTGATGTTTTTCTCATGAAATCTTTTTCCATGCCTATGTCCTGAGTGGTATTGCCTAGATTTTCTTCTAGGGCTTTTATAGTTTTGGGTTTTACATTTAAGTATTTAATCCATCTTGAGTTAATTTTTGTATAAGATGTGAAGAAGGGGTCCAGTTTCAATGTTCTGCACATGGCTAGACAGTTTTCCCAGCACCATTTATTAAATAGGGACTCCTTTCCCATTGTTTATTTTTGTCAGATTTGTTGAAGATTGAATGGCTGTAGATGTGTGATCTCATTTCTGAGATCTCTATTCTATTCTATTGGTCTATGTGTCTGTTTTGGTACCAGTACCATACTGTTTTGGTTACTGCAGCCTTGTAGTATAGTTTGAAGTCATTTAGCATGATGTCTCCAGCTTTATTCTTTTTGCGTAGAATTGTCTTGGCTGTGGGGGCTCTCTTTTGGTTCTATATGAATTTTAAAGTAGTTTTTTCTAATTCTGTGAAGAATGTAAATGGTAGTTTAATGGGAATAGCAATGAATCTATAAATTACTTTGGGCAATATGGCCATTTTCATGATATTGATTCTTCCTATCCACAAGCATGGAATGTTTTTCCATTTGTTTATGTCCTCTATCATTTCCTCTGAACTACAAGTACTAGTTTGTCTTTGAAGAGGTCCTTTACATCCCTTGTTAATGGTATTCCTAGGTATTTTATTCTCTTTGTAGCAATTGTGAATGGAAGTTCATACATGATTTGGCTCTCTGTTTGCCTGTCGGTGGTGTATAGGAATGCTTGTAAATTTTGCACATGTATTCTGTATCCTGAGACTTTGCTGAAGTTGCTTCTCAGCTTAAGAAGCTTTTTGGCTGAGATGATGAGGTTTTCTAGATATAGGATCATGTCATCTGCAAACAGAGACATTTTGACTTCCTCTTTTCCTATTTGAATACCCTTTATTTCTTTCTCTTGCCTGATTGCCCTGGCTAGAACATCCAATACTATGTTGAATAGGAGTGGTGAGAGAGGGCGTCCTTGCCTACACTGGTTTTCAAAGGGAATGCTTCCAGTTTTTGCCCATTCAGTGATACCGCCTGTGGGTTTGTCATAAATGGCTCTTATTATTTTGAGATATGTTCCGTTAATACATAGTTTATTGAAAGTTTTTAACATGAAGGGATGTTGAATTTTATCAAAGGCTTTTTCTGAATTGATTGAGATAATTGTGGTTTTTGTCATTAGTTCTGTTTATGCGATGAATTATGTTTACTGATTTGCATATGTTGAACCAGCCTTGCATCCCAGGGATGAAGCTGATTTGATCGTGGTGGATAAACTTTTTGATGTGCTGCTGGATTTGGTTTGCCGGTGTTTTACTGAGGATTTTTACATCGATGTTCATCAGGGATATTGGCCTGAAGTTTTCTTTTCTTGTTGTATCTCTGCTAGGCTTTGGTATCAGGATGATGCTGGCCTCATAAAATGAGTTAGGGAGAAGTCCCTCCTTTTCAATTGTTTCGAATAGTTTCAGAAGAAATGGTACCAGCTCCTCTTTGTGCCCCTGGTAGAATTCAGTTGTAAATCCATGTGGTCCTGGGCTTTTTTTGGTTGGTAAGCTATTTATTACTACCTCAGTTTCAGACCTTGTTATCGGTCTATTCAGGGATTCGACTTCTTTCTGGTTTAGTCTTCATAGGGTCTATGTGTCCAGGAATTTATCCATTTTTTTCTTGATTTTCTAGTTTATCACATACAGTTGTTTATAGTATTCTCTGGTGGTTGTTTGTATTTCTGTGGGGTCAGTGGTGATATCCCTTTTATCGTCTTTTATTGTGTCTATTTGATTCTTCTTTCTTTTCTTCTTCATTATTCTAGCTCGCGTTCTACCAATTTTTGTTTTGTTTTGTTTTTTTCAAAAAACCAGCTCTAGATTCATTGAATTTTTGAAGGGTTTTTTGTGTCTCTATTTCTTTCAGTTCTGCTCTGATCTTAGTTATTTCTTATCTTCTGGTAGCCTTTGGATTTGCTTGCTTGCTTCTCTAGTTCTTTTAGTTGTTATGCTAGGATGTCAATTTGAGATCTTTCTAGCTTTCTGATGTGGGCATTTCATGCTTTAAATTTCCTCTTAACACTGCTTTAGCTGCATTACAGAAATTTTGGTATACTGTCTCTTTATTCTCATTGGTTTCAAAGAACTTCTTGATTTCCGCCTTATTTTCATTATTTACCCAGGAGTTATTCAGGAGCAGGTTGTTCAATTTCCAAGTAGTCCTGTGGTTTTGAGTGGGAGAAACAGTCTCTTGAACTCCACACAAGGGGATTTACTACTGAAGCACCGGAAGGACTTCACTGTAACTCTCTTTTACTCCCAGAAACAAAATAGCTATGCTCCCAGGTGCTCTATTCACTTAGGGGAGAAGAAGGGCTGTACATGTGAAAGATTATATCTTTTCCAAAGAACTTCACAAACACTTCTTTTCGGCCCAGAATTTTCCCTTCTTTCTGCTTGCCAGTTGGATTATTTCAAAGAAGGCCATATAGCAAGAAGAGTAAATGGTTTTTTTATTGAAGGCTGGGAATGAGAGAAAAAGGATGACACCTACTGAGCCCCAGCCTCAGGTCAGGGGGTGCAGTCTTGGTAAGGGCAAAAGAAGACAGGATCACATGTTCACTGGGCAGCTGGAATGTGCCAGATGGTTTATATTAGCACGTATCAATCTTCACCATAACGCTGAGAAGGAAATATCATGGAAATATCAAAGACAATAGACATTTTCTGATCACGTGTGACAAATTTGGGGGCCACTGGGTGTGGGATCTTCAACATATGTTTTTATTCAGTTAAAATATTAGTGACTAACATCTGTGTTCTTACAATTGCTCCTGGAATGGACAGAAAAGTACCACTCCTTCAACCCAAAGGCAGACCACAGTCATGTAGTGCCAAGGCACTGTATTTGTTTCCCAGTACCTAGAAATGACCTGCACAGAATTGGCACTGAGTGAATGCTTTGGTGATGCTTTTAATACATGTTTGGTGGGGTTTCAGGAAATTGGACTTTAACATGACTGACCACATTCCTTCTATCTGCTCACTACATATATTGTATATGTGCTGAAAATGTGTCTGATTTCTTCCGTACCTCTGTTGAGTTTAGTAAAACAGATAAAAGTGCAAACTTAGAGTTGGAGAGTAACCTCCAACAGAAAAACAGACTGGTCAGTGTCAAATACAAGATTTTAAAATATTTTCTTATATATTAAACAATACTTCAACCATTGAGAATAATTCTAAAGAAATTGTCTGAAATGTAGAATGTATCAAGATATTAATTGTATTATTAAAACAGGATAAAAGCAAAATTAAATGTCCCAAAATAAGAACATGGGTACGTAAATGTTTCATGCTTGTTTGCTCAATAAAATACTGAACCATAATGTAAAATTAGCATTATAATGAATTTTTATATTATAGAAAATGTTTACCTTATACTGTTAGGGTAAAAATGAAGTAATACGGTTATATAAAAAATGATCAAAACTAAATAAAAACATCAAGAATTCATTAAGAATAAAAACCAAAAACAGAAAAAGAAATCCAAAATATTTAGAGACATGTGTGCATGTGTGTGTGGTAAGAAGATAAGTATTTTTATCTCCTCTCTTTCTGTATTTCTTAATTTTTAAGCAGTGGTTGGTATCACTTTTATAAATTTTTAAGCAGTGGTTGGTATCACTTTTATAACTTAAGAATTATGTAAAAATAAGCATGAAAAATAAATATTTTCCAAATTTAATAAAACAAGCTTTTTCTCCTCTAAACCAAGATTCTTTTAAAGATATGTGTTATTCATCATTAAATCCCCAAGACCCCAATACAGTGATTAGAAAATAATAGCTACTAAATATTTGCACACTAAATTAATAATTGAAAGAGGATCACTCTTCAAAAACAAGTAGAGCCTCAGAATCACAAGTCATGAACTGCTGAGTCTTAGAAGAGGAGGGGGGAAAAAAGCTATTAGGGTGTCGTATTCTAACTTGCTATGTTCCCACCTGTGGTAAGTAGATAGTGTTGCACAAAGAAAAGAAAGCTATTTGCTTTTGAGATTAGTAAATACATTTCCACAAAAGAAAGCCAAGAGATTTTGTTATCACCTTTCAGGTACTATATTTACATAAGTTTCTACCCTCTTGCTTAGGTGGCTATTTTATAATGAGTTAATAACCTCTCAGGCCCTGAATTACTAGCTGTGTATTTAAGACATGCTACATGCTATTAGGTCCTTTGTAACATGAAACGGCCCATCCTCTCATCATACAATATCTAAGTTTTAAAGCAATAGGTAATCAGCAGAGATGTTAATATATTGTGGACAGTCAGCGGATGCACCATTTGCAGAATTTGATGCACTTAACAAGCAGACAGGGCTTGGCAGAAAAATCTGCCTTCCACATAGAATGAGGATGGACACCACCCATCTTTATATCTGTAATTCTTCTACGTTTTCTTTCTTCTCCCCACACTCCCCACTGGCATGATGAGATATAAGGACTAAAATTAAGGTTCAGTGTTAGGTATGACATGACATCTGGGGAAAACTGGTAGGGCCTGGAATGGCTTCACCACCAATCTTGCTCCTCACCTTTCTCCCATGGATAATGTCCACTAGTCAAACAACTCTCCTTATCGCAGGGACTAGGCAAAGTTCCTGCTTATCCCTGAGTAGTGAGCTTCAGTTCCCTGCCAGCTACAGAATTACTCATATAAGGCAATCACATACTCCCACAGGAACCAGAGAGCACCTCACCCCTTTGATACTAATTAGAAAGCCTGCTTCCCACAGCCCTAGTTGTTCCCTGTTCCCTGTACTTATGTTCCTCATGTGGCCTTGAGGGCATGCAGTGTCCTCTTCCTTGAGCCATGAGTGTATGTGACATGAGCATTTGTCAACCTTATCTGTCTCGGACCAGGCAACATGTGTTCAGCATCTCCATAACCCTAGGATGGGAATGCTTCCCCAGCCAACAGGGCAAATAAAAGCAGATAAGACTGCTCACCATACTACCTCTGCCTAACTAAGAAGGCCCTTCAGTGGATCCTTTATAGGACAAAGAGGATCAGCTTTTTTGGGTAGAAAATCCTGGATCCACTTTACAAAGTAATGGACACCCACATGAACAATAATGCCCAAAGATACCACAAGTGGATTAAAATGTACTTTAAACATCTGGGAGTATGTAAATTCATATATATACACACACACACGCGCGCGTGCACACACATATATATGTGTGTATATGTATGTGTGTATATATACAAACTCCCAGATGTACTATATATATTTACATATATTTTGCATATATTTGTATATATACACACACGCATATATACTCTCAAATGTACTATATATCAAACATAAAAATATATATGTGTGTATATAGATATGAACCTACTATGTATATTCAGAAAATTATATATATGTGTGTATATATATGTGTGTGCATATACACACATACATATATACTGATTCTTCATCTTTTGATCAGATAAAATCTTACAAGCGAGGACCAACAGATTCTGAGACTGACAGCACTATCCTCACTTTTAAATAAGCAATGTAGGAGAACACTGACAAGAATATATTCAACATGTTGATCTCTTTAGGAATGAGTCATTCTACAATCTTACCTGCTCTCATCATGTGCTTCTGGATTGATAAGAGGTGCTCAGCTGAGAGAATCAAAATACAAGACCGGGAAATTCTGATCTCTCTCTCAATTTGCAAGCAAAGAAAGTTGTTAACCCATCCTCTTAAAAATGGGTGATTATTTATGCACAATGTGTATGAATGACAACCATTCAAATATTCGTATTTTGTTAATTTAGTATTAAGCAGATGGGGATAGGTCGAGAAGGAAGTTATTTGTGAGAACAGCTTAAAAAGAGAGAAAATAAATTCAGTGGAGTGTCATTTAACTGAGAGATAAGAGTTTGAAGAAATTAAGATTTGGAATTTTAACCTATAAATGTGTGATGGTTAATTTTTTTTCCTTTTTGGCATTGAATTATTTTTATTTTACTTTAAGTTCTGGGGTACATGTACATAATATGCAGGTTTGTTGCATATATATAAATGTGCCATAGTGGTTTGCTGCACCCATCAACCCACATCCAGGCATTAAGCCCCATATGCATTAGGTAGATGGTTAATTTTATATGTCAACTTGACTGAGCCAGAAGGTCCATATATTTGGTCACATCTTATTCTTGGTCATTTCTGAGAAGATATTTTTATGAGATGAACATTTAAATGAGAGGACTAGGAGTAAATCAGATTACACTTCATAATACAGGTGGGCCTCACCAATCAGTTGAAGACCTTGGTACAACAAACACTGACCTCACCTGAACAAGAAGGAAGTCAGCCTGCAGACCACCTCTGGACTTGAGCTGCAGCTCTTCTCTGGTTCTCCAGGGAAAACAAAATACTGATTTACCAAGCTTCCACAATTATGTGAGCCAAGTGCTTAAAGTAAATCTCTTTCATATGCATAGGAAAGAGATATATATATGTGAGAGAGAGAGAGATATATATACACATACATATACATACACCCACATATACACACACACAAACACACACACCCGGTTGATTCTGTTTCTCTGGAGAGCCCTGATGCATACAAACTATTCATTCATTTCCCTTTGCTTCCTATGGGAATTAGGTTTTTTTGGATACAACATTCCACTTATAGTTGAACATATTCTCCTTTTCCCCTTTCTACCACTTAAGATGTGACAGAGGAAGAA
>NW_012109363.1:3449861-3479718 GCF_000951045.1 Mandrillus leucophaeus | reverse complement strand
ATCCAGTTTCAGCTTTCTACTTATGGCTAGCCAATTATCCCAGCACCATTTATTAAATAGGGAATCCTTTCCCCATTTCTTGTTTTTCTCAGGTTTATCAAAGATCAGATAGCTGTAGATGTGTGGTACTGGTACC
Source organism: Mandrillus leucophaeus (assembly GCF_000951045.1). NCBI lineage: Eukaryota > Metazoa > Chordata > Mammalia > Primates > Cercopithecidae > Mandrillus > Mandrillus leucophaeus. The sequence goes on along the minus strand of NW_012109363.1, from coordinate 3,479,582 downwards.
AAAACAGAGATATAGACCAATGGAACAGAACAGAGTCCTCAGAAATGATTCTTCATCTTTTGATCAGATAAAATCTTACAAGTGAGGACCAACGGATTCTGAGACTGACAGCACTATCCTCACTTTTAAATAAGCAATGTAGGAGAACACTGACAAGAATACATTCAACATATTGATCTCTTTAGGAATGAGTCATTCTACAATCTTGTCTGCTCTGTGTCATGTGCTTCTGAATTGATAAGAGGTGCTCAGTTAAGAGAATCAAAACACAAGACCGGGAAATTCTGATTTCTCTCTCAGTTTGCAAGCAAAGAAGGTTGTTAACCCATCCTCTTAAAAGTGGGTGATTATTTATGCACAATGTGTATGAATGACAACCATCCAAATATTCGTATTTTGTTAATTTGGTATTAAGCAGATGGGGATAGGTCGAGAAGGAAGTTATTTGTGAGAACAGCTTAAAAAGAGAGAAAATAAATTCAGTGGAGTGTCATTTAACTGAGAGAGAAGAGTTTGAAGAAATTAAGATTTGGAATTTTAACATATAAATGTGTGATGGTTAATTTTGTTTTCCTTTTTGGCATTGAATTATTTTTATTTTACTTTAAGTTCTGGGATACGTATACATAATATGCAGGTTTGTTGCATAGGTATAAATGTGCCATAGTGGTTTGCTGCACCTATCAACCCACATCCAGGCATTAAGCCCCATATGCATTAGGTAGATGGTAATTTTATATGTCAACTTGGCTGAGCCAGAAGGTCCATATATTTGGTCAGATCTTATTCTTGGTCATTTCTGAGAAGATATTTTTATGAGATTAACATTTAAATGAGAGGACTAGGAGTAAATCAGATTGCACTTCATAATACAGGTGGGCCTCACCAATCAGTTGAAGGCCTTAGTACAACAAACACTGACCTCACCTGAACAAGAAGGAAGTTAGCCTGCAGACCACCACTGGACTTGGGCTGCAGCTCTTCTCTGGTTCTCCAGGGAAAACAAAATATTGATTTACCAAGCTTCCACAATTATGTGAGCCAAGTGCTTAAAGTAAATCTCTTTCATATGTATAGGAAAGAGATATATATGTGAGAGATATATATACACACACACACACACACATACATATACATACACCCACACATACACACACACAAACACACACACACCCTGTTGATTCTGTTTCTCTGGAGAGCCCTGATGCATACAAACTATTCATTCATTTCCCTTTGCTTCCTATGGGAATTAGGTTTTTTTGGATACAACATTCCACTTATAGTTGAACATATTCTCCTTTTCCCCTTTCTACCACTTAAGATGTGATAGAGAAAGAAATGATGAAAACGGCTGTGCAAATGTTTTTTCCAAGAATGGGAAAAGCACCACTCTTCTCCCTCTCTGTATCCCAGAACTTAAAGTAAAATAAAGAAAAAAATAATAAAAAAAAATTCTCTTCTGAATTAAAAAAATATTTTCAAGGGGGCTATTTTTTTCTGTTAATATACATTAAAGGTCAAGGAAAATCATGCCCTCTGCATAAGAAAATGTGTATAGATAACCTGAGAAAATGATTCATGATGTAAGTGACATATATAAAAAATTGAGCTAATTTATCCTTTCTTCAGCACTGGCATCCTTAGGAATACCTTTGAAAATACCATTTCATTACCATTTTTAAAATATTTGCCAATTTGATGGATGAAAAATATGATTCATATTTATATTTTACATTTCAATCTTTAATCTGGAATGAGTAGATAGAATATTCTAAGTTTTATATTTTTATTTTCCGTACATACCTAGTTTACTAAGCCTGCTAATTAATATCATGTTTTAAGCCCTCTCAACTTTCTCCTCTAATATGAAACTATAACCTTATCATACATTAAATACTTAGGTATATTTTGGTGCATTTCTGGACTTTCTCTTCTGCTCCACTGATCTGTCTATTACTATGCCTGTAGAAGACCTTTAAATTTTGTAGCTTCATGATCGATTTTAACATCTGGTGTAAAAAAAAAAAAGTACACTCACTTAGACTCACTTTTTATTTGCTAAAATGAATTGAGAACTACTAATCAATACAGTTGAGAACATGAATAACAGCGCTCTTGGGCCCTTTACAAGATTTGGCAGGTAAACTGATGATGTATTTCTCTAGGTCTCTGCATCAGTAATATCATGACGAATTGTTTACATCTCTAGGCTATGTTTCTTCTGCAGACTAGTATTTCTCCTGATCAGCTTCCCTGCTGTAGATGTCCTTACTCCCTGCCCTGACTTACTACCTTATTTCCTAAGGACACAAGCAGTAACAATGGAGAACACCCCTGGAGCTTCTTGGAACATGTGGTTCATGTTTCGTTCTACTGACTCTGTTGCTCTGGGCCTGTTCACAAGATGTCGCTGTTTCTGATAAATACTTTCCCATAATAATACCTTCTAGAGTGTACCCACTAGGTATGGTATGCCAAGCAACTCTGGGCAATGGATAATTAGGAAATGCTTGTTGTAGACATTTGAGAGCTTCTGCAAGGTTCTGTGATCTGCATAGAGGAGATAAAACTCCCACCTTCCAACTTCTGTGCTCTTATTCTTCCAAGTATTTCCTCCTAGGACTGTACCTTTTTCTCTCAAGAGTCTGCCAGCCTTCATCAGCTTTCCAAATGGAAACTGCTTTGGTCGATCTTTTCCTATACTTTTACCTCAGTATTTCCCTGTGCTTCCTGTGGGAATTTGTCATCACACCATGGCTCTCTCTTCTAGACATTCCACTGTGCTTTCTGAAAGGACTGTTCCTTTGTTTACAATACATGCCTCACTTTTGTCATGATTTCACCTTGTTTGGGTACACCAAGGATAACATGCACCTGCAGGCTTTTAGTAGATGACCCTCATTCTACCACTTTATAAGAATGACAAGCCTAGGATCCAGTGTTTGGTTTCTCTCAGTTTCCCACTTTTATTGTTATGCTTTTTACATGTGTACAAGCACCTCTTTTTCTATTAGGCACCCTTCTACATTTGCTTAACCTCCAAGCTACTTCTCCCTATTCACCCAGGATTTACTGCTCATTTCACAGGTTTCCTATTCTAATCCCCAGTTCCTGTCACCATCCTGAGTGATAACAGTGTCCATGCAATCCTATAGAAAATGCATCTCTCTCAGTTCCTTGATAATGAGTTGCATTTTTCTTATTACTTCCCAAGCCACTGAGAAATGGTTTCATTCTTGGCCTGTTTGTCACTTGAAATTCTCCAGCTTTGAAACAAAGTTTAAAAAGTTTTTAATTTCTGGCCGGGTGCAGTGGTTCACGCCTGTAATCCCAGCACTTTGGGAGGCTGAGGCAGGCAGATCACGAGGTCAGGAGATCGAGACCATCCTGGCTAACATAGTGAAACCCATCTCTACTAAAAATACAAAAAATTAGCTGGGCGCAGTGGCAGACGCCTGTAGTCCCAGCTAGTCAGGAGGCTGAGGCAGGAGAATAGTGTAAACTTGGGAGGCGGAGCTTGCAGTGAGCCGAGATGGCTTAAAACATGATATTAATTAGTAGGCTTAGTAATTAATAGGTATGTATGGAAAAGAAAAACATAAACTTGAAATATTCTATCCACTCATTCCAGATTGCTTAAAGATTGAAATGTAAAATATAAATCGTATTTTTCATCCATCAAATTGGCAAATATTTAAAAAATGGTAATGAAATGATATTTTCACAGGCATTCCTAAGGATGCCACTGCTGAAGAAAGGGTAAATTAGCTTAATTTTTTATATATGTCACTTACATCGTGAATCATTTTCTCAGGTTATCTACACACACTTTCTTATGCAGAGGGCTTGATTTTCCTTGACCCTTAACATATATTAATAGAAGCAAATAGTCTCCTTGAAAATATTTTTTTTAATTCAGAAGAGAATTTTTTTTCAGCTAATTGTTATTGGTACTGGCAAATTGGATTGCAGTCTTGGTTAGCTGGTTCTTTACTGGGATCTACATGCAAAACAGCAGTGTTGTAAGTTAGTAATAAATTCATTCCACTCTTGCCAAAGTGGACAGCACAATGTACTGCAAATAATAATGTCTTTCTTGTTGGTAAATCTAACCCCGCTGAGTACAGTGTGTTCACACAGTCACCATCCACTGAGAATTAACAGAATTGTCTGAGAATTTGAAATCAACTAATTCTTAGCATAGTAATATTTGCCAGAAGCCAGGATTTATTTTGCTTATGTTTTAAACCCATAAGTAAACATTCCATATTTCTTTTGGAATTTTCCAAATCATAAACCTTGAACAATAGAAGTTACAGAAAAATACTGTTGAATTTTTTAAAACTTTGGCTTTTTTAGGTAAGTAAAGTGAATTAGTAGGTGTGTTTCCCTGTTCTATTTATTAATAGAAAATGATACTTGCTATAACCTCAGTAACCTTCACATCTTTTAACCAATTTTATCCACTTATACTATAAATGATTATTCATTACCTTCCTCTCTGCAGGGAGATGGCAAAACCAAACACACAAAACACACATGTATTCTCTCTCTTCCTCTCTTTCTGACACACACACACCCCCCAGATGTTAAAGAAGTTCACATAAGCTCCTAATGTGTACAGTTTAGAAAAAAGTAGAGCAAGGTAGGAACACAGCTAATTTACAATATGAGGACACTGTAAGACTGAGGGGCAGGTTCTACTAATGAATGAATTTGCATAAGCTACACAGCAATCCCTTGCAGAAGAACACATAGCAGAAAACAAAGTAAGCATGAGAATTCAGTTATCTCATAAACCCTGCTCAAGTGCAGAACATTCTCCTCTGTGAATTTTGCAGTCAAGAACTGGCAACCAAAATACTGGAAAATAAAACATTCAGTAACACATATATGGGAGAAGATGGCAGGTGACAGGCAACATTTTCATTTGAGGCTTGAATTGGTCTTTCTGTCCTGGAAAGAAGGACTTCTCATAAGAATAAACTGTGCTTAGAGGGGAGAAAGCTGGTTGAGGACACAAGAGAACAGTTTACTGATTGCCGGTGACTTGGAGACAAGATTGAGGGCTGAGAGGGAAGAGTCAACCAGGAAATAAAGAGAGGGAATGTACAGTTTAAGGGTAGTTAGCATTTAGAACAAATGAAAAATACATGGGGTGAGAAGGCTAGAGATGCTGTTTGAGGCAAAGTTCACTGATAATGTGTGGTCATTTCATGTGTAAGATTTTTTTAAATAGGTGGAGAAAAGCAAGAACAAGAAAAGAAAAGCAAGTTCTTCTCTGACAGAACCAGAGAAGGTATAGATAGATGTTATGAAATAAAAGACCTGCTTTCTACAGCACACCACCATTGACTCCGGCAGAGATGCTGCTGAATGTGCCAGAGATTTGCGCTGCAGAATAACCAGTTAGGTGAGAAGAATTCTTAACCTCTGAGCCAAACCCACACATTTTCCTAATAAGAAACCCGAAATCAGTGAGGCCAAGTTACTTTTGAAAAAACTTCCACTACCAGTTAATGCCAAAGCAGGAAATCAACTCAGTTCTGTCTCTTAATTGTATTATTTTGGTTTTATTTTGTTTTGTTTTGCTACAAACCTCTGCTCCAGTTATAGCTTTTCTCATTTGTGAAATTTAGGTAGAAATGTACCAGGGCCAAGGCCAGAGATTTGTTAGTGTAGTCAGAGAGAAGGTGGCATCTCCCAACAATGTGATAGAAGATTGACCTCTAGTAAGCTTGTTTGGAGCTAAGGCTCATGTTAAAAGAAAAAAAAATATCATGCTGGACAATTCAGAAGTTCCTCTTACAAAACAAATTTCTCCAAAGCCATCTGTTCCCACCATTTCTGGATAGGGAAGAAGGATAGAGCTTGCCATGTTTGTACACAGGAGGGAGTGGTTGGAACCAGATTACCAAGTGAGTCATGATCAACTTACACTTCCCTTTATCGCTTCCTGTCAAAGCCTGATGTCAGAGCCAATCATGCATCACACTCGTGTTTTCTTCAAAAGCCGTACATGCATATTAATCACAGTTCTGTACTCCTTACTGTTGATCTATTGTGTTGCAGGATTGTGGGGTTTACTTCTGGTGAACTTTGGATGACACCTCAGCAAACGTTGTCTTCTGCATGAGAATTAGATATTCAGGAGACCTCCAGGTAGAACATGTGAGCTCAGGCTAACTAGAGGCCTGAGTTTTATTGCATCGAAGCCTAATAATCCGTGCTATCACTCCTGGGTTCTGTCTAGCTCAGCTCAAGTCCATTCTTAAAGGTTTTTACTGTCCAGATAGGATGTTTGATGGCTTGGATCAAAACCTCTTATTTAAGTTGCAGAGGATCTATTTTGGCAAAACTAGAAAGATAGCAATGCACACAAAATCATAAACTTAGCCCCTAATGAGATATTCTAGAAACAATGTACAATACCACATTGAAACAGAGAGTGTTTCTAAGTATTTTCACCGTGCTGAGTGAAACATTGTAATTTTTGAGACATTAAGAGTTATTGCTACCAAAAAAGGCAAGGGGTGGGGGAGGATGGTGTCACTGAAAGCACCATTTAAGCAATGACAAATTCTCAGAAACTTTAATGTGTTTTGAAAACTAAAATGCTAAACCCCACAGCTGACTGAACAGATCCCCTGTTGGCCAAGAGAACCTCAGAGAAACCTTAAAACCTATGTCACAATGGGATGGAAGGTCAGACACACTTTGTTGTCTAAGCCTTTTGCCTTAGACGTAACAACTGACCAGCATTAATGCTAAAATAGAGATTATAAGACTGACGGAATGGACTCTGTGGCAATAAGATACTAAATTATAAACAAGACCTAAGCTCATGTAGGCAAGGGTTACATCCTGTACACCTACGCTTAAATAATAAACTGTGTTGTAACTGCTACAAGGTTTTCCTTTTTCTCTAGCAGCTAAGGAAGCACTAGCCTTGAGATAAGCATTATCAAAACATTTGCAACTCACCGACCATCAGACCCTGACTCATAAGCCCCTGTTCCACCAGGAGATGAGACAAGAGAGTGATTTCAGTCACTTTCCTCTGATAAGATGATTACCAACCGTGGACTGTCTCTAGCCAGTTTACAGAGGTTCAGCACTTATAATATCCTTGCTTCACCTTGTGATGTGTAGGTCCTAACTGTAATATTATATATTTAAATGTTAAGTCTGTACTGTAGAGTGAACACGGGAGGTAGGTAACATGCACGTTTATTCAATACACACGCAGCAGGATCCCCTTCGTGGATATTAATGACTCCTCCTATAGGCTGTTGAATCTGAATATTTGGCCAACCTATTCAGCACAAATTCCTGTTCCAGCCCCTTCTTCAGAGTGCCTGTCTTTGGGTCTCTGCTGGAGGCTATGCTTCCTGGCCTATCAGAAGGGTCACCTTGCAGGCTGTAACTCTTGACAATAAATAAAGTCTTCTTTCCAAATTTATAGATTATGATTTTTTCTGTTGACAGTTACCTTGCTTGGTGACATGTCAAAATAATACATAGAATTTTCAGAAGATATTTGATCATAGAACTATTTCTGGTGGAAAAATGTTTACTATCTGTTCTAATTCTTTATGACAGCTGGTCAGACCACCACACACACTTTAATACTCATCAAACAAACATTTATGAGTATTGTATCTCTCACAGTTCCAGAATGTGCCTGGGTATAGCCAGGACTTTCTTGCCTAGATCCTCTCATGCAATTGTCATTAGTCAGTAGTTGGGTCTGGAAACATCTCATATGTCTGGTGGTTACTGCGGCTGCTACCTGGGACCCAAGCCAAACCAGGCACCATCTGGGCCACCCTCACAAAGGCGCTCCATGTGGCCTCGGCTCTCCTTAGACCCTGGCATCTGAGTTCTAAGGGAAAGTGTCCCAAGACAGACCAGGTGGAAATTGTGTTGTCTTTTATATTCTATCCTCAAAAGCCATGCAGAGTCAGCCAGGCACAGTGGCCTGTAATCCCAGCAATTTGGGAGGAGGCCAAGGTGGGCAGATCACGAGATCAAGAAATTGAGACCATCCTGGCCAACATGGTGAATTCCAGTCTCTACTAAAAATACAAAACTTAGCTGGGTGTGGTGGCATGCGCCTATAGTCCCAGCTACTCGGGAGGCTGAGGCAGGAGAATCGCGAATTGCTGGAACCCAGGAGGTGGAGGTTGCAGTGAGCTGAGATAGCACCACTGAACTCCAGCATGGTCAACAGAGCAAGAATCTGTCTCAAACAAAACAAAACAAAACAAAAGCTCTGCAGTTTCATTCTCACCACATACTATTCATTAGAAACAAGACACTAAGTCTTGTTCTTGTTCACACTGAAGGGAGGAGGAATTAGACCAATGGTTCCCAATCTTTTTGGTACCAGAGACCACTTTCATGGAAGACAATTTTTCCACTGGGGAACAGGGGCATGGAGGTGAGGGGCACAGTTCTGGGATAAAACTGTTCCACCTCAGGCATTAGATTCTCATAAGGAGCCTACAACCTAGATCCTTCGCATGCACAGTTCACAGTAGGGTTCACACTCCTGTTCTTCCCTGAACCAAGCCAGATTCAGCTGCATTTTCTCAAGGCCCAATAATGAGAAGCAGACAAACTAGGAAAGAAGGAAATTAATCACTGTAACCAGACACAGGGAGAAGGCTGGAGATAATTCCACCAGCCAACTCAAAGTGTCATAATTGTGTTAGTGCTTATGTAGGTTGGGATTATGTGCCTACCTGCAGTATAGCATTTGCCTAAGTCTATTGGTAACTAATTTTGTTTCAAGTAGAAGGTAAGAAGCAAAAAAAAAAATGCTAAGTTCGATTAAAAGGGCCCCAGTGCCTTCAAGGCCTGTCTGCTGTGGTACTGGAGTGATTATTTCTATTGTATCTCCTTTACAGCTTGGTCCTGAGGGCTGCCTTAGACTCTCCAATGAATCTATTCAAATAGCAGTCTCTGTTACTTTGACTTGTGTCAGATTTTGTCGACCTAAGACGGGTCCTGGTATTAGGAATGTAAAACTGTTTCTATTATTTTGACTTGCTCCAGCAAGGGGAGAAGCCCATGCGAAGTTCCTACTGGCCGTATGTTTTATTTCTAGCTTTGATGTCTGGGCACCGGTTTCCCTAGGTTTAACTATTTGCTCGATGTTAAGGTAGTACTGTGGAAATTTGTGTAACGGGGTGCTATGCAGGCCTTTCTGTGTGATTGTCAGGGAGAATTGACCTGCCACGCTAAGATCGGCGGCTACATTAGCGTCTCAAACAGCAGGTGCAGCTCAGGTGGTAATGCTCACTCACCCACAGCGCACCTCCTGCTCTGCAGCCTATTTCTAACAAGCTACAGGCCAGTAATGGTCCATAGCCCGGGGCTGGGGACCCCCGAATTAGACTGCTTGTCTTAATGGGAAGAATGCCAAAAAATTTGAGAACGTATTTTTGAATCATCACATCATTTCAGCAGTATTTTTCAGAATATAGTTTGGGAAACTCTGAAACTACTTTTAGTAAGAGTCTGGAGTCTGGGGTATTACAGTGCTAATACTTCATATTTGAGTCTTATTCACTTATTAACTAAAGCAAAAAAAAAAGGGGACTAAACAAAAAGACAGTAATACCTAGTTAGGTGATTGATCACACCCTGTGATCCTGTGTCATATCATACGGAGTGTATGAGAGCACTGCTCTATTTCCAAGTAGGCTGGACTTAAGTTTTCCAGGAGCTGACCAAACCCGAAATCCACCTGGACTCTTCCTGTGCTTTGAACCCCATATCCACGGTGACCATACATTTGAGTTTTCGTGGGAGTGTTCTGGTTTTCTCTTGTTGTTTTGGCCTGTTAATAGAATTCTGTGTCACAGTAAATTATGCAGTGGCTCTCCTAAGCTCTCAATCTAGTACTTTTAAAGGCAAAACCACATGTTACTTTTGCACCCACCTAATACCTGCAAGCCTTTCTATTCACCTGTAGTTTCTATACCATGCTCATCCTGACTTCCATTTACATTGCCATGCCTGGACTTCTGCAATTTTCCAGTCTGCAAATTCTCTCCTCCATTCTGTGCTCCCCATTCAGACAGATCTTTCCAAAACATCACTTTGATTGTTCTTAAAGTCTTCAGCAACATCCCTGCCTCTGACAACCCCAGCTCCTCACAGCAGTTTTACTGGTGTGCCACCCGAAGGCTCACTCTGTCCCAGGCAGCACTTGAGTCCATCTTAAACAATACAGGATGCAAAACACAGTCTCTGCTCCTCTCCATATTTAGCAGATGTGAGAAGGAATCATGACCCTTTCTAGACTCAGGAATAAGTGGTCCTGTCTTGCCTGCTGGATTGGTATGGTATTCTCTGAGTTTCTTTTGCTGCCCAGAACTAGCTGTTGTTGCCAGAGGAGATTTCTGGATACAAGTTATATGGCTGATAGAACACCTTCTCTATCCCTAGTCCTTCTTCTAATGTTTTCTGATTTGAGGGATTTTTTTTTAATAGAGGTGTCCTGATGCCTTCAGGCACACCTTAAGACTTTTCTAGATCCAAGTCAGTGTAGAGGGTTTTGCCAGCCATGTACAGTTCTCAGAAATAACAACTGCCTCCCTGTCCTCTGGCCTAAATCTGAAAACTCTCCTTTGCCTACATTCTTTCCTACTTGGTTCTAAACACCTGATTCCTTGGCCATCTGAATCTTTTACCAATTGTCCACTGTCTCACTATCCCATCTGCACCTCCAGAGTCAGTGCTAGAGCTGAGCTGCTTTCCTGACCCCCTGAAGTCCACTTACAGACCCAGTTTCAAGATCAGTATTCTGAAACATACACTGACTCCTGGTACCAAAAGGAATCTATGATAAGCTTGGCAAGGAGGTTGTTCCAACCCTGTGTTGTAATTGCCATCATAACGCCCTCAAACTAACCAGGCAGGACAGAGGGAGGCGTTGAGTCCAGCAAGCCTCCTACATCTATTACCTTTGTCAGAAAGACATGCTCGGTCAGGGACCTGGTCCTGGAACATATCACCCATTTCCTAGAACACTATCTTCCTAAACTGCATTTATTTAGTAATTTCAAACCTGAGAGGTTCACTACAGACAGTCAGGAAGTTGGGAAAGTGAGCAGACTTGGACTTGAAGATTTGGGTTTTAGCCTCAGAACTAGACTGTGTGAGCTTAGACAATTCAACTAACCTCTGTACATTTCAATTTTCTCCTCTGTAAAAATAACACAGCCAAGTAAGATGATTTTTTATTTTTCCTGAGATGGAGTCTCCCTCTGTTGCCCAGGCTGGAGAGAAATGGTGTGATCTCGGCTCACTGCAACCTCCGCCTCCCAGGTTCAAGCGATTCTCCCACCTCAGCCTCCCGAGTAGCTAGGATTATAAGCACGTTCAACCACGCCCGGCTAATTTTTGTATTTTTAGTAGAGATGGGGTTTCACCATGTTGGCCTGGCTGGTCTCAAACTCCTGACCTTGGGTGATCCACCCGCCTCATCCTCCCAAAGTGCCAGGATTACAGGCGTGAGTCACCATGCCCAGCCATAAGATTATTTTTAATTTTCCTTTCTGCACTTGTGGACATCTCCACAAGAAGGTTAGATTAGATCTGGGACTGGAGAGTCTGCTAGGATTCACAAACAGGAAAAAGAATCAATTCTACATTGTTGATGAGCCTTTATTAATTCTCCAGAATGTTAAAAGCTGGCTTTAAATTTTTCCATAAAGAAACGGACATATAAATTTCACTGTGTTTAGAGTTTGGGCATGGCGTTTTGGAATAAGCATGCCTTCTATTTAGAATACATTGTAGAATATAGAGCATCTATTGGGAATAGACGAGTCCCCAAGATATTTTTGTCATCCTATTGTTTTTGTAGAGCGATACTCTCAGGTAAGACACATCAATCCATAGATATTTCTGTTTTATAGAAGTATTTCCAGAATGTCACACTGGAGAATTCTGGGATCCTTCTTTCTCTTACTTTTTAAAATTTAACTCTTTGTGTTTCCAAAGAAAAATATTAGTTTTTTTTTCACCCTAATAGACACATCCAGCTGTGATTATTAAGGTGATGATGAAATAATCTTAAGGTGATACTACTTCTTTATAAACTAAGCACATACACCCATAAAATATGCCACCCCCTGAATAGACACAAAAATGAAGACAAACATCTCTCTTGGCATTGAGGACTTCACAAAGAATATATATGTTATTTGTATTTATGTATGTATGGTATTTATAAATTTATACTATCCATACTATGTATACTAATTTATAGTATTTATAGTATTACTATATTTACAATATAGATGCATTTATAATATTACTACATATGATATTGTAATATAATGAAAATATTTTCCTTTTATATAGCTATTTGCCATTTTACAAAATGTTGTTACTACCATTTCTTCATTTAATTTGACTTAAGTTAATGGGATAAATATTTCATAGTGAAATGTGAACTTTGCCTGTATAGGTTAAAAGAGACATAATCAAAGCAAAGTTCTTCTCACTTCTTTTCCTTTTTTCACCTTATTTCTTCCCTGTGTTCCACATATCATGTGTGAGTCTAAGATATCAAATACCAAGCCATCAATGCATTTTTCATTCTACATCCTGCCGATGGAAAAGTAGCCCACACCAGCAAGTTCATTTTCAGCAAATGGCTGTGTTGAAAACTCCAATATAATTCCCATTCTTACAGTGAAGGGAGACTGTCATTTGCACAATAAGCATTCTATGAAGGTATATTATCTTGCTAATGAAAGCAAGAGACTGGATTTTCTTGACACATTTTCAGGCATGTCATAGAGTCAGTGCCAAACTAACAAGGAGGCAGCATAAAACCAACTGTAAAAAATACACAAGAACTGTGGCTTGACTCTAAGCCACTCCAGTTTCAAGATAAAATCAAAAGTGCTGGAATTTTATGAAGAATCTCAAAGTAATTCTGTAACTTTATGATAAAATTTACAAAGTTGGAAATTAGTTCTCTTAAGGTCTATGTTTTCATAATTCCTGGCTCAAACTGCTTTAAAATGTGTAAACTCTGTTAAATGGCTCTCCCATCACCACCTCCAGTAAAGTTTTAACCAGCAAATGACTCCTTAGCTCTGCTTGCATTGAATCCTTCTGTTAACTAATTGCTGTTACTAGTAAAAATCATGGAGAAAAATTGCTCATGTTTCATAAGTGAGCTAATCTTATTATATTTCTGGAAGAACTACCAAAATGAACAGTTAAGCTAAATATGTAGGCTTGCCAATCACAAAGAAAAAAGATATAAGAAACATATGATGGCAATGTAGGGTAGAAATTTATGTATGTCTTGTATTTATTTCCTTTTTTTCTTGCTGAAGATGCCATCACTTTATCTGGGCTTAGCAATAATGTAAAAGTAAGCCAAGAAAGTTTTTATAGTCTCTCTACTCTGTTACCAGCAATTTTCCCTACAGTCATTCCATTTTTGGGGTGACTTTTGTTATTTTACCTCAAGTCCTGAATGTCTCTGTGAATTTAGTGATTATTTATTGATTACTCACTAGATATAGGCACTGTGCTAGGAACTTTAAATAAAATCGAAATAAATGGGACATAGTGCTTGCTATAGCTTAACATTAAGACAAATTTTAAAATACACTTCAAATAGGATTTAACAGCATCATAAAGAGATTCACACCACACTTGATATTTGGTTTGTTTAGTTCCAGGGCAACAATTGCATATCAGATTACAATAAACGAACTCCTTTCTTCTTATAAATATAGTGCCATTAACTGGAACAATTTCTAGTAATTTATTTCATACTAATTTTTACAAAATATCCATATCATTAAACAATGACAATAAAGAATCATGTGTGTATATCTAATAGTTATTGCATAGGCCAGACTGATTAAATAATTTTTAAATATGAATCTAATTGCATTTAGACTAAATATGGCCGAGTGGGTGATTGAGAACGAAGCATTAATATTAGGTAATTGATAATGCCATTAATATAAATAAAAAGTACTGGAAAATGAATGTGCTTGAGGGAAACATAATGAGTTCAGTTTTAAATATGAGTTTGGTGGGAGTGATCACCAAACAATTTTCATGCAAGAATGGGGTTCAAGAGAGTGGTGATGAACACACAAAGTTGGTAGTTAGGTACATATTACAAGTTGTAGGAATGGATTATGGACTTATGGGAGAAATTGTAGGGAGAGAAGATAGCCATGGAATGGCTGTATGTAAGATCACACTTGGAGGCCAAGGAAGAATAAGAGAGTCAGTGAAAGAGTGAAATGCAAGACACAAGCCTTTATCACAGAGGACAAAGGGAATGCTGGCATCATAAAGGTAGGAATTGTTAACTGTGGAAAATGCAACCAAGAGGTCACAGAAAATGAGACTTGAAAAGGGGATAAAGGCAGATAAGAGGTAAAAGCAAAAGAGGATGAGAAGATGCTACTTACTAAGAAGATGTGGGGTACTGGTAAAAGAGAGACATGGTAGGCTGGGCATGGTGGCTCACACCTGTAATCCCAACACTTTGGGAGGCCAAGGCGGGCAGATCACTTGAGGTCAAGAGTTTGAGACCAGCCTGACCAACATGGGGAAACCCTGTCTATACTAAAAATACAAAAATTAGCTGGGCATGATGGCAGGCACCTGTAATCCCAGCTACTGGAGAGGTTGAGGCAGGAGAATTGCTTGAGCCTGGGAGGTAGAGGTTGCAGTGAGCCAAGATTGTGCCATTGCACTCCAGCCTGGGCAACAAGAGCAAAACTCCGTCTCAAAAAAAAAAAAAAAAAAAGAGAGAGAGAGAGAGATGGTAATATAAGTAGAAACAGGGTGAAGGAGAGTTTATGTTAGGATGGTGAAACCAGAATGTATCTGAAGGTGGCAAATTAATACATAGTGAGGAGGCTGGACAGAGAGCGTGTAATGAAATAGTAGGTTTCACAGAAGGAGGAGATAGAATTCAGTCAAGTTTATCTTTAGGAGAAATTTTTGGCAGGAGCAAGGAGAGATAAGAAGGATGAAAAACCAGGGAAATAGGTGGATAAAATATAGAAACATTAAAGGCACATCCCATCAGATGGACCCATAAATAGAGAGAAGATCATCTACTTACAGAAGCTGAAATGGGGGAAAAGTAGAGATTTGAAGAAAGTAGAAAAGTTATAAACAGTAATTTGGACAAAGCAACAGGGAGGCCACAAAAGTTGAAGTAATTATGGGACAGCAATGAGTACAACCTGGCATTGAATATTCCAATAGGAGAAGCATCTATCAAATGCATACCGCATTCATACTTGGTGGTAGAAAAAAAGAAAGTAAACCCTGTGAATTTTTGTAGGTTGAGTAGCAAAAGTTTATGGTATACTTTCCCATAAAATAGTCAAATTTTTGTTCTAGTAAAAACTATAGGACATATCCTTTGCCCCAAACAACCAACCCACCCCATCAAAAAGTGGGCAAAGGATATGAACACACTTCTCAAAAGAAACATGCAGCAAAAAAAAAAATATATATATATATACATACATACATATATATATATATATATGAAGAAAAGCTCATCATCACTGAGATACTACAATGAGATACCATCTCATGCCAGTTAGAATGGCGATCATTAAAAAGTCAGGAAACAACAGATGCTGGAGAGGATGTGGAGAAATAGGAATGTTTTTACACTGTTGGTGGGAGTGTAAATTAGTTTAAACATTGTGGAAGACAGTGTGGCGATTCCTCAAAGATCTAGAACTAGAAATACCATTTGACCCAGCAATCCCATTACTGGGTATATACCCAAAGAATTATAAATCATTCTACTATAAGGACACATGAACATGTATGTTTATTACAGCACTATTCACAATAGCAAAGACTTGGAACCAACCAAAATGCCCATTAATAATAGACTGGATAAGGAAAATGTGGCACATATACACCATGGAATGCTATGCAGTCATAAAAAAGGATGAGTTCATGTCCTTTGTAGGGACATGGATAAGTTGGAAACTATCATTCTCAGCAATCTAACACAGGAACAGAAAACCAAACACCACATGTTCTCACTCATAAGTGGGAGCTGATCAGTGAGAACATAGGGACACAGGGAGGGGAACATCACACACCGGGGCCTATTGGGGGGTCGGGGGCTAGGGGAGGGATAGCATTAGGAGAAATAGCTAACATAGATGATGGGTTGATGGGTGCAGCAAACCACCATGGCATGCGTATACCTGTGTAACAAACCTGCACATTCTGTACGTGTATCCCAGAACTCAAAGTATAATATAGTATACTAAAAGTATAATAAAGTATAATAATAATAAAAAACTATAGGACAAGTAATATTCTTCTTTCACCAACAAAGGAACTGAAGTTAACAAAAATTAAGTATGAATCAGATGAGCCAAAATTTTAATGGGATATTTGTTAGGCACCTTGACAATGGTTGAAAGAGATTCCGATTTAATGGAAATAGAGAAGGAAGAAGGGACTGCAACCTCAAGTGTCAGTAAGATTTGGGAGTAGGATATTGTGAAGTTCAGTCCTGTTAACAGTTGGGAAGGAGAAGGCAACACAGAAAGAATTGGGGCTATGTCTGCACCGTGGTTTCAGATATGTTGGTGGAAGTGGTGCTTCTGCTTGGACTCTGTTACCTAATGTTTCATTCTTGTTCGGAGATGACTGCCAACTAATCCCTGTAAGTGTATTAATACTATAATAAAAGTAAGTAATCAAGGCTTAGTAAAAGAAAGATTTGCTATTTTTGAGGAGTGAGACCCTGCCTCCTTCCTCATTGTATTGAATCATGCAGCCCTAGTCCCACACATCAATTGTTTTATTCCTCGATTGTGGAGCTTATAGACATATTCCCCAGGACTCATCAACCACACCTGGCCCATACCTCAAACTGTAGCAGCTTTCTCAGCATGGAGGAAAATATTGATAAGGGCTGCACATCACCCTGCGTTCCTACATCGCTCTTCATAAGTTATCACTTTCACCTTCAAGAGGAACGAAATAAAATACCGGGCAGCTATTTCCAAAGAATTTGCCAATTCCTATTTATATTCCTAAAGTTAAGAGTTTTGGCTAATGTTTAATCTTAGAACAAACTACACAATTTTATTTTTATTAAAGATCAGTGATTATTACTGCAACAATGTTACTACTTAGAGATTTTGAACAATGGCATTTAAAGACTGTGTTAACAACCAAACCCTATCTTTTGCTTTAAAGATCTGACAGCTTGATATTTTATCGTGCCTGTGTGTGTTTAACCTCTAACTGCAATGTTTCTGGAACTCGAAAGAAATTAAAGATCAACTAATCCACACTTTCTGTAGAAATACAAATAAAATGCACTTCTGATTACATTATCTGTATATTTCTTATGGGCAGTTGAGACAATGATCAAGGCTAGTGGTCTCAACTCTGTCCATTGATGTTACCTGGAGAGCTATTAATAAACACCAATGCTCAGATGTCACCCCAAGCAAATTAAATCATATACCCCAGGGGAGAAACCCAGACTTTGGTGTTTGTTAAAAACTCCCCCAAGTGATTCTAAGACTTGGCCAGGCTTTTGAAGATCACAGATCTCAGCTTTTCAGTTCATAAGTCCACTTGGTTAAAATACCTCGCTGAGGAAGAATTTTCCTTTTGGATGATCATCTTCTCTGCTTCCTTACTTCTTTTTGTAAATCCTCCCTTCTCCTTGAGTAAATTGTTCCCGTTTTTATGTTTCACCATTATAACTCTTTCCCTGAGTATTGCCAAATAATTTTATACTAGGAAGTGACTCATGTTTTATAAATGTTGAGATAGAGCAAAAGCTTATTCATTAAGCTTGTCTGGGAAAACCACCCCCTGGAAAATTGAAAAGCAAAATGTAAGAAAATCTGGTTTGAAGTGGATAAAGAATAAGTTGTCTTACAGGAAAAGTTTACAAATACTTTGAGGAGGATTTAGGAAGGTTCAAGTATAGGTTTCTCTGACACTGTCCCAAGTCTCCAACATCAAGATCAAATATTACAATTCAGTCACATTAATAAGTACTCGGAATCTATAATGAACAATCCAAAGTGGACTTAGTCATATTAAAGAGAAACCTGATCATCATAAAAGACACAAGTGAAACCATTTCAGATTTATGTAGAACCTTTACAGAAAGTGAAGAGAAACAAAACTGATTTCTATAAACCTTTTTCTCATATCCACCTCTAATCTGTTGTAACTTGGAACTAGTGTTTTCATTCTAAGCACTAATTATTGACTCTTGGATGGGAAGAAAAAGCCATTTTCAGGCACTTTGGTGAATATTTTCTAGACTTCGATTTATAATATAAATTGCCACTACTAT
The DNA here is from genome assembly GCF_000951045.1 of Mandrillus leucophaeus. Taxonomy (NCBI): domain Eukaryota; kingdom Metazoa; phylum Chordata; class Mammalia; order Primates; family Cercopithecidae; genus Mandrillus; species Mandrillus leucophaeus. The sequence goes on along the minus strand of NW_012109363.1, from coordinate 3,461,203 downwards.
AATTGAACAAAATGTCTTAGTGGATTATTCTAATCCTTTGAAGTTTTATTTAACATAGTGCCTACTCTTTTAGTGAAATGAGTAAATTCATTCATTCATCACTGAATGAATGAATGAATGAATGAATACATGACTCAGAACAGGTCAATATAATAACCTTTATTTGGTGGTTCTTTCAGCTGCTGACAAAACAACATGTATCCTGTTTTTCCAATAATTGAAAAAAACTTTCTGTACATCTTATTTGGGTAGTAATATATAAGATATGGCAGTAATAGAAGTTTTTTAAATGAGTTTTAATAAAACTGGATGAGACATTTTGTTGTTGGTAGGCCATAAACTATCACTAGCAACCAATGCCCCGGTGTAACAGGCCTCTTAAGATACATGCATAAAATCTGCCTTCCCCCAAAGGGTTATAATTTGGTGGGTTATACTGTTCATAAGGTGTTACTTAATTTAAAAGCAAATTACATATTAGCATTGTGTGATCTCTCTCAATTCTGCATAAAAAGTTTATATATACTAAGAAAACTGGAATTATAACAAAGTATGAATGGATGGGAATAAGAAAGATGTTTTTTCTTTCTTCTAATGTTTTGCTTTCAAATTATCTGTGATAAGTTTGTGTTACATTGAATAACTCGGTTCATTGTTTCTTACAATTGCTTGCCAAGTCACTTATTGTTCTCCTCATTCACTTTATTTTAAAAGCCACCATTCCTGGTGATGTCAATATAAACGTTATGTCACTTGTTGAGACTGTTTATCAAGAGTTTCTCTTAATAACCCACTCTCTTTGCTCCTGCCCCTTTTTCCTTCCCACTCCCTCTTACACTTCTGGGAGGAAACACACATACACATACACCCTCACATACACACATCCCTGACCCCTCTCCCACAAAACGAAACAAAACAAAAAAAAGAACCTCAAGAAATTTGTAGCTAATGGAAAATTAGCCATTAATAGAGGTTTTTAAAAATCTGTACCCAAATTATTTTTTAAAAGCAACTGAATGTCTTGATATTAAAACAGGACAGATTGGAAAGTGTAAAACGTTTCCAACAAAATAAAATCAACTTCTTGCTTTCTTAAGTTTTGCCTCTTAAAAACTATTTCTAATATTATATTTATAAGCCATATTAATGACTTTACAAAATTTACTGAATAATTAACATTTAATAATAATTATTCTCGTATTAATCTCAATGAACTCACCTATTTATGAAGTACTCATGAAAATACTTAAAGAAGGTACTTAAAGGGTGAGGTTGAATTGAGGCCTCAACAAATAGCCCTCAGTGAAACAGATACACTGTAAGAGAAGAAAATGTTAGCAAATATTTAATTTTTGTTCATTGGGTTATCTGAGAAACCATTACATTCTAAAATTAGACCATAATTTTCTGGGAGAGGAGAAAATCTCAAGGAAATTTCTAGAGATGAAAAATATAATATCTACCAAAGTGCACTGAAGGAAGGATCCATTAGATTGGATACTAGAGGGAATTAGAAAGCAAGCTTGAGAAACCCTTTTTTTAGAACTCAGAGGAAAAGTATATGCATTAAAAGAAAAGGAGAACGAAGAACTTATTTATCTGATACAATATAAATTTAATAGGAAGTTAATATGAATGCAGAAAAATGGGAATAAAGATATTCATGGCAGAAGTGTTTGTAATAGTTATAAATGGAAGAATAGTTATTAAAATTTTATTTAAAATAAGGAATAGTGAGATAATGGAATTCTACGTAAATATTTAAATGACATTATAGAATATCATGTAATGTATAACATGACATGCTATTCATAATGTGTTACTAAATTTAAAAGCAAATTACACATTAGCATTGTATGATCTCAATTCTGAATAAAAAAGTTATATATTCTAAGAAAAACTGAAATTACAACAAAACATGAATAGTGGTCCTTAAATATGGATGGGAATAAGAGGTTTCTTTTCTTTTTTTTTAATTACGTTTTTTGCTTTCAAATTATCTGTGATAAGTTTGTATTACATTTTTAATTTAAACCATGCTTTTTTTCTGCTTTTGAGAGTAGAATTCTTAGAGTGACACAAATAAATGCTGAATTATTTCCTGATGACTCTGAATGGAGATCCCCGTACTTCTGTCTGGTTCTCTCAGGTTATTTAGGTAAATCAAAAACAGTTGAAAAACATCACCTTGGTAATTGATGGAATGTTAGGTTAGAGATATATGTAATGTCTTTATGGTAGTAATTGACTGTGAAGGCAGAATGTACTGGGGCGATTGCTTCTAATATACTACAACAATCCTAGAAAGGTGTTTTTACTTTCCAAGTAGGTAACAGAATATTACATAGCAGATGTCTGTTTGTTACAGAAGAGTTAATTATGATAAGCATAAACAACATAGAATAAACGACCACAATTACAGGCTCTGCTCACTCCCTTAGTCCCTTGATCCCAGTCTCATTCATCTGGGAACCTCTGAATGCTGGAAAACTCAGCAAAGATGTTCATATGGTCATTTAAATCCATTATCTGACATCCCACCAACTTGCCCAACATATGTTCCTTTAATTATTTGGCTCCTGGGCAAACAACCTTGACTGTACTATACTTCACAATTCTGGGAGTGTTAATTGTACTTTTAACAAGAAGCTCTAGAAAAACTATTAATTTTTTTCTTCCAAAATTCAGTATAGGAACTGACCCAATCAATAAAGCCTATTTTTTTTAGCCCAAATTACTATTTAACACCTCTAAAAATTATGTTTGAACATTTAAAATGAAGGGTTATTAAAGTCATCTGAAACTCAGATGTTATCCAAAGATATTATAAAAACAAAAAAATTGAAATAAAAATCAACAGGGTTTTCTTCAGATATTAAAAAAATTGCTGTTATAAATAAGCAGTTAGAAATCCAATTAAAGCTACATTATTTCTACTTCTATTGGGTGTACAATCAATTAAATACAGATAATATCACAGATAATTTGAAAGCAAAAAATGTAATTGAAAAAAAAGGAAAGAAACCTCTTATTCCCATCCATATTTAAGGACTACTATTCATGTTTTGTTATAATTTCAGTTTTTCTTAGAATATATAACCTTTTTATTCAGAATTGAGATCATACAATGCTAATGTGTAATTTGCTTTTAGATTTAGTAACACATTATTAATAGCATATCATGTTATACATTACATGATATTCTATAATGTCATTTAAATATTTACATAGTATTCCATTATCTCACTATTCCTTATTTTAAATAACATTTTAATAACTATTCTTCCATTTATAACTATTATGAACACTTCTGCCTCGAATATCTTTATTCCCATTTTTCTGCACTCACATTAACTTCCTATTGAGTGTAGTGTGAAAGGCACTGGTTGTGTGCTATGAGAGAATATAAAAGAGGCAAACATCTAAGTTTCTATGCTTATTTTCAACAGAGCTGAAAAAACAACATGTAAACAATTAAAAAAAAAAAAAAAAGTGTCTGGCAATGCAGACAGTGTCAAGACCCAAGAAAATGAAATGGGCCTACAATTCTGGAAAATGACATTTGGTCTGGGAGCTTGAGAAAGGCTTTTGGGTTCAGGGGCAATGTAAACTGGGTGCTATGATTTGAATGTTCCCCAAATTCCCCAAATGTGTCCCAAAGTTTGTGTGTGAAAAGCTTAATCCCAAGTGCAAGTGTTGACAGGTGGGACTTACAGGGAGTGATTAGGTCATGAGGGCAGAGCCCTTATAAATGGGATAATGCTTTGTCACGGGAGAGGTTTACTCACCATGGGAGTTTGTTAGTTACCATGGGAGTGGGTTACTTACCATGAGTGGGTTCCTGATGCAAGATGAGTTTGCTCCCCTTCCCTATTCTCTTGGTATCTCTCACGTGCACTCTCTTTCCCTTCCACCTTCTGCCATGGGGATGACACAGCAAGAGGCCCTCGCCAGATGTGGGCGCCTCAACCTTGGACCTCCCGGCCTCCTTTCTCCATAAATTACACCCCGCCCCCGCCCCAGGCTCCGTTTTCCCTAAATTATTTCTCTCCATAAATTACCCAACTTGTGGTATTCTGTTACAGCAACACAAAACAGACTAAGACGCGAGGTATTCGATTATAAGTAGAACTCAGAAACATGAAGCAGAATTTGGTTCCCCTTTCTAAAGAGTGGAGAATTGTGAGCAAGGTATTTTCCTTGGGAATGAGAAAATTGTGTCGGTTCAGATGAAACACAGGGTTCATAGAGCAGGCTGGAGAAAAATTAAGCTTCAAAGAGTGAGTACGGCAGATTGTGAAAGTTGCTGAGAATATTGAGCTAAATACTTTCAATTCTTGTCACATGGATTATGAGCATGTAAGGATGATATTGGAGCAAGGTCATGATATAATAAATTTTCTAGGTACCAGTTATATTTGAATACTACACCAGGTATAGAATACTATTGAAACCCTTGGAGTTTCATTGTTACCTCATATAGACATATTTGTATACCAAATTCCAAAGATATGATCCTGAGATGCTTTGAGTAAGCTTATATTTTTACACATTAATTCATATAACTAATGTATCAGTGCTATCTCAGAATCTACTTAATGATACACACCTAAGCCTACTTTTCACCAGGTTTGAGATTAGCTTTTATATTTAACTTTTAAAATTACAAGATGTAGGAGATCAGTCAGGGTGGTGGGAAAAGTTACAGGGTAAGACACAAACCTTCTTGGAAGGCCGGGAGGTTTTGCAAAGCTTGGGGAGAGAATAAAAGCTGAAGGCAGCTAATTCCCTTACCCTGAGGCAGAGGGCAAGAAATAGGTGCAAGGGAGGGTAAAGGAGTTTATTTACTTATGTTGTCTGGAAGCCAACCTTTGATCATCCACATGCCAGACTGTTCCCTGTAAGTGGGGGGATAACAATATTAATTATCCCCAGGTTGTGTTGGCTCCAGGCCTTTGTCATTAAGTCTGCACTGAATAAATGTAAGCCACTCCAGCTTATCGAAGCTGCACTCTTTCTTTGGCCTCTCTAAGCTGAGCAGTCCCCTAGCCATGCTCACACAAAATACCTGTGTCTGCATACTCCTTTCATCCATTGCTCAGCCAGCGTCTGTAGGATAGACTTGGCAATGAGACTTTGTGTTTATGTATTTAAATATATGTACACATTACACTTAGTATATAGCAGAGCCACCAAGGAATACTAAATTTACCTAAATCAGAAGGAACTGTGGGAAGACTATACTTTTAAGTCATACATTGCTGTAATAATTGATGTTTCTAATAACAGGAAGGTGTTTTTAATAACAGAAAAATATTTAAAAACAAGGAAAATTAGATAAACAGAAAACAAATAAGAATGTTTAGATTTTTATAATGGGAGACTAAGAGACATACCATGTATGGATTGGAGACAAGATCCTTTTTAAACTGAGGTCCCACACATTGTGTAAAATTGGCCAATTTTCTGAAAACCATTATACATATGTCATGCAGTTCAAATATCTTTAGCAACAAATAATGAGATGAGCCAAACCACTCAGGAGAAGCAGCTGAGTAACAAAAACTCACACGCCAATACTTAGAAGCCTCACAGACTTGGAAACCACTTCTTCCTTGTGGCACAAATTTTACTTAAAAATATATATATATATGTGTGTGTGTGTGTGTGTGTGTGTATTTACATACTATATATATTTACATACTATATATAATTGTGTCAAATTTAAATGATCGCTTTTTGTACCACTAGAATAAACCAAGGGAAATAAAGATCCAGTCCAAATTGATAGGGTCTGTATATTAAGTCAGTACTCTAATAAAGCCAGAAACAGAAGCAACAGTAACAGGCTAGAGTGCAGGAGGGTATATGGATACAAACTAGGCTGGGCCTAAGCAAAACTCAGGAGTCAAAATCTTGAATCTCTCAGGTTCCACAAGCCTATCCTCAAAGGTGGCAGGACCCATAGTGTAGCCATGCCTGCAAACCAGCTATTCACCAGAAATCCCCAGAAGCCAGTTTCTCGAACCTGATTGATCATCAGCATCATCTAGAACGCTTCAAAAATACAGGTTTTCAGATTCCAGTCTGGATGATTTTCATTTGAATAGGTCTATGATGGGGCCATGGCATCCATGTTTTATAAACCTCTACAGAAAATCCAGTGACAAGCCAGGTGTGAGAACATCCTGCTTCAAGCTACTTCACCCTCTATTTGTTCTTTGGCCATAAATTCATTTTTTGGTTTTCCATCTGCTTATGCCCTGGTGGACCTCTATCAAAATCTATTTTCCTGGCAGATGCATTCTCAGATCTTGGACCCATCTAGAAATATAACTATAATTTTCTCTTTTATATCAACCACACAAACTCAGATAGGACTCTGCTTTTATTTTTTTCTATGACCCAGGGAGGAACATGAGTAGTAACTAGATGCACAACTTAGAAGATTAGGCCATGAAACAAAACTAAAGTCAAGAGTTATGTGAAGAGCAAATAAAATGCCAAGTAGACATGCGAGAACTAAAAAGTCATCTCACCCGAAGTAAGGAGCATAGCATCCAAAATTCAGGCAGGGAGAAATTGGAGTTTTTCAAGGAATGAAGACTACACATAAGTAAATAACTAAGACATAAACAGAGCCAAGAAGTGCACAGAAAGTGAGCTTAAGGTACAAAGAAATTTTTTATAACTAAATCATCTTTTTAAGTCCCCAATCAAAAGAACTTAATTCAAAAGAACCCTTCCAATTTGCCCACCAAGCTCCTTCCTACGGCTCTATTCTTCCAGCTTTGTCTCTTGTCGTTAAACTCCGCAACCAGCTGCTACTTATCAATGAAGGTGAAACAGCCAGGCTTGTTTCTTTATTCTCCATTCACAAATTTGTAAGTATATCAGATTTTATTGAAGACTTAAGGAAAATAAGAATAACAACCTAGGAGGGCAAGCACTTAAAACTGTAGTTTTATTCATATGGCAAGAAACTCAAGAAATAGAATCCTTCCCTAAGTTGGCTCCATATGTATTCACTCCAGTGTCTAAGCTTGCTCCATAGTTAGGATGAAAGAGGGCACTATAAATAGCCATCTGGACAAGGGGTATAACTTAGAATTCTCCTGGGTACTTGGCATGTGTGGTCACCTGCCCAGAGTCCTTACCTTTGTGCTTCTTTGTGAAATTGGCCCTTTCTTCTAAATTCTGCCATGTGACTCTCTTTCTGCCTTTTGGGCTTTACCATCACACCCACAATGCACATTCCTCCCTCATGAAGTGGATTTTTCCCAGCCCGAATTATATTTGGAAATACACATGTGTAATTTACAAAATACCATATATTTGGCAAATCAGGAGGAAAACATTGGTCTGGATCTCTAACTCCTTCTATAAACAGGCTTAGGGAAGCCAATGACATTTCAAATTTAAATCAAAATCTTCTCCAGCGACTTACAGATACTCTTTAGTCTCCAACAAGTAACTAATCACAAGTAACCACACACACACAATCTTTCCAGAAGGAAAAATATCAAATCTCACATATTACAGAATGTAGAACCCTAAAAATGAAAATAAATGTGTTTTTCTGTCCATAATCTACCATGATGTTCTTGAGCCGAGAGAGAGAATTCTTTGCTGTCAGGGGATGTCCTGTGCATGGTAGAATATTCAGCAGCTCCTCTGGCCTCCATCCACGAGGTGTCAGTATGACTAACCCTGTGCTTTTGTGACCACCAAAAATGACTCCAGACATTGCCAAATATCACCTAAGGAGAAGAATTCTCCCCAGTTCATAACTACTGCTCTAGAGTGAAAACTTTACTATGAATAGAAGTTTTAGTTGTTTTCCTTTTATTTCCTCATTTTCAGAAAACCAATCCCTCAGACTTGAAGGTACTAAGAAATAAACCCAATGTAGGGCAATAAGTATTCTAATGTACATTCTCTTAGTTACATAAAGGCACATTGAAACTATTGAAATGATCACTTGTAAACACCCAAGTGAATTCTTAGCCAAAAGCTATCCTTCTTCCTGGTCTGTCTGGGGGAGAGATGGTAGGTGGTGGTTTCATTCCTGTAGTTACCTGATGTTCCTGTGGAAAACCCTAATATAACTATATCAGGTTGAGTGAGTTATTGAGCACACCTGGCTGAGCTGCACAGCGTGTTTTCTGGAAGATGCATTTTAGCACCAAATCATATTAGAATTCAGGTAGGTGAGGGACTAGTGTCTGGTTTGGCCATACCTACCTGAGCTGCCTATTTAGGTAGCTCATGAGGGCCATACCTACCTGAGCTGCCTATTTAGGTAGCTCATGAGAGAAGAGAGAATTATTTCTCTGCTAGGTAATTTACCTCTGCTATCTCAGGCCCTCAAGAATTTAGTAGTATAGGACTCGTTATTTTTGTTGTTGAAGAACCTTTGACTCAGAGAATTTATAATGCAACTAAATCACATAGTTAGCAACTGTTACATCTGGGAGCCATAGCAGATATGATTCCTGATAAAAGGTCTTGATACTAAAGAAGAAGTCAATTATTAAAAATCTCACTCAAAATCTAATTCAGAGAGGAGATAAATTATGAGTACATATGAGAAATAAATACTTGATAAAGTATTAGGTTGAGCCACAGTGGCACAGAGAAGGAGGTATAATTTGCCAGTTGTTCCCCAGAATTCATTGTGCTATTCTTCCACCAAAAGATGGTGGAGAATCCACCCTGCCACCATTATCCAGCAGGAGGCTTGGGAAGGACCACCCCTCCCAGCTGCAGACATGGCCCCTGGTTGGCTTATAGCCAACAGCAGATCCTGCCTTCCGTTCTGTAAGGTTTGTATAATATCCAATTCAGGCCAAAGGAAGGATACATCTTAGCATTTGCTTGGGATCTACCAGGAGAGAACCTCTCTGCACTCTTAAATAATGTAGAGTGAAGTTAACACCCGGAGCCACTGCAGCCATTTTGCTACCATGAATTGAGAGCTTAGTGCTGTCTTGGGGTAAGTGGGGTGGGCTGGAGTAAGGAGGGGTGGACATTGAGGGGGATGTCAATGCTGCAGAAGGCAGGATAAAGAGAGAGTGAGGACAGGTCCTGAGTAACATGGTCTGGATGTCTGAGTTGAGTCTCTCCTGAAGTTAGTCCCATATGTGGACTTTTAGTTAGAAACCGATATGATTTCATTAATGTGAAAGTCAGGGTGGTCTGGAATTTCTGATACTTGAGACCAAATGAGCCCTAACTATTACAAGAAGTATGTAATCATACAATGGGATCTTCTTGCTTGCTGCCCAGATAGAGCTGGTTTAAAAGACAGGGGAATTTCAATAGAGAAAAAGTTTAATTCACGCAGAGCTAGCTGAATGGGAGACTGGAGTTTTATTTCTCAAATCAGTCTCTCAGAAAATGTGGAGATGGGGGCTTTTTAAGGATAGTTTGGTGGGGGGTGGTCAGGGAGTGGAAGAGTGCTGACAGGTTGGGTCAGAGATGAAATCATACGGGGTCAAATGGGTTTTGCTTGCTGCCTTCTATTCCGGGGTGGGATTGCACAACTGGTTGAGCCAGATTACTGGTTTGGTTGCTGCCAGCTGTTGCATCAGCATTAAGGGTCTAAAAAACATCTCAAGCCTCAATCTTAGGATTTACCATTGTGATGCTATCGCTAGGAGCAACTGGGAACATATGGAATCCTGTGACCTCTAGCTTCATAACTTCCTAAATCATAATTTCAAATCTTGTGGTTAATATGTTAGTTTTACAAGGCAGTCTGGTCCCCAGGCTAGAAGGGGGCTTGTTTCCGGAAAGGGATGTTATTATCTTTGTTTCAAAGTTAAGCTCTAAACTAAGTTCCTCCCAAAGTTATTTTAGCCACTGCCTTGGAATGAACAAGTGCAGCTTGGAGGTTAGAAGCAAAATGGAGTCAGTTGGGTCAAATCCCTTTTACTGCCATAATTTTCTCACTGTTATAATTTTTGCAAAGGTGGTTTCAGGTATACCATGCATGTCAGGTGAAAATAAATTCTTTAAATCTCTAAACTCTGAAAAGTTATTGACAAGGGGTTATCCCTGCGAAGACAACTGGAGCTAGTGTACTCAAAAAGTAGGAGAGACTGTATTTAAGGTTCTTGCTTTCAGATTAAATGTTGCTCAGAGCCTTAGTGCTTAACTCATTTTTACCTCGGAATAAAATTTGTTTTCAATAGAGTACTCATTATATTTCTATTGAGGTAAGAAGAATGAGGCAAAGAAGAAAGAACAGTAAATTGAAGTCAAACTATTTAAATTTCTGTACTTTTAAATTATCGTGTAGTTACTTAACCTCTCTAATTGTCACCTCAATTGTCTGTAAAATCAACAGAATAATGTCTGTTTCACCTAAGATCACAGTAAACATTGCAGTAAATAGTAAATGTGTAAAAATGGTTGAAAATTGGTATAAAATGCAAATAGGCAGATGTGAAAGAGGATTTGAAATAATAAGAAAAGCAAATGAGCTGGGTGCGATGGCTCATGTGGCTGAGGCAGGCAGATCACGAGGTCAGGAGATCAAGACCATCCTGGCTAACACGGTGAAACCCTGTCTGTACTAAAAATATAAAAAAATTAGCCAGGTGTGGTGGTGGACGCCTGTAGTCCCAGCTACTTGGGAGGCTGAGGCAGGAGAATGGCGTGAACCCAGAAGGCATAGCTTGCAGTGAGCCAAGATCATGCCACTGCACTCCAGCATGGGCAACAGAGCAAGACTCCATCTCAAAAAAAAAAAGAAAATGAAAATGACTTTCAAATTTATGTTTCTTTGGATAGTGACTGGTTTCTTAGCTTTATCTGGACTATGGCATGTCCTTAAAACCAATTCATTCCTTGAAATCTAATTCCCAATATGATGGAATTTGGAGGTGGGGCTTTTGGGAGATAATAGATCGTGAGGGTAGAGCTTCCATGAATGGGATTAGTGCCCTTATAAGAAAAGGCCAGAGAACTAGTTCACTTCTTTTCTGCTATATGCAGACACACAGAGATGTCAGCTGTTTACAACCTGGAAGAGAGCTGTCACCAAAACCCAGCCATGCTGGCACCATAATCTTGGACTTTCAGCCTCCAGAGCCATGAAAAATAAGTTTCTTTTGTTGGTAAGCCATCTAGTTTATGATATTTGCTTGTAGCAGCCCAAGCTGACTGAAACATCATCTTCATCAACCATTAACAGGTACAATATTTTATAGGGCCACTGTTATTATATCATTCACTCAATAATATGAGGAATACTGCTAGCCACCAGGATTGCAGAGAGGTAAAATGTCCTTACCAGGAAAGTATGTGGGAATTCTTTGCACTATCTTTGCACCTAC
>NW_012109363.1:3423066-3449201 GCF_000951045.1 Mandrillus leucophaeus | reverse complement strand
ATCCTGCCTTCCGTTCTGTAAGGTTTGTATAATATCCAATTCAGGCCAAAGGAAGGATACATCTTAGCATTTGCTTGGGATCTACCAGGAGAGAACCTCTCTGTACTCTTAAATAATGTAGAGTGAAGTTAACACCCGGAGCCACTGCAGCCATTTTGCTACCGTGAATTGAGAGCTTAGTGCTGTCGTGGGGTAAGTGGGGTGGGCTGGAGTAAGGAGGGGTGGACATTGAGGGGGATGTCAATGCTGCAGAAGGCAGGATAAAGAGAGTGAGGACAGGTCCTGAGTAACATGGTCTGGATGTCTCAGTTGAGTCTCTCCTGAAGTTAGTCCCATATGTGGACTTTTAGTTAGAAACTGATATGATTTCATTAATGTGAAAGTCAGGGTGGTTTGGAATTTCTGATACTTGAGACCAAATGAGCCCTAACTATTACAAGAAGTAGGTAATCACACAATGAGATCTTCTTGCTTGCTGTCCAGATAGAGCTTGTTTAAAAGACAGGGGAATTTCAATAGAGAAAAAGCTTAATTCACGCAGAGCTAGCTGAATGGGAGACTGGAGTTTTATTTCTCAAATCAGTCTCTCAGAAAACGTGGAGATGGGTATTTTTTAAGGATAGTTTGGTGGGGGGTGGTCAGGGAGTGGAGGAGTGCTAACGGGTGGGGTCAGAGATGAAATCATATGAGGTCCAGTGGGTTTTGCTTGCTGCCTTCTGTTCCTGGGTGGGATTGCACAACTGGTTGAGCCAGATTACTGGTTTGGTTGCTGCCAGCTGTTGCATCAGAATTAAGGGTCTAAAAAACATCTCAAGCCTCAATCTTAGGATTTACCATTGTGATGCTATCCCTAGGAGCAACTGGGAATGTATGGAATCCTGTGACCTCTAGCTTCATAACTTCCTAAACCATAATTTCGAATCTTGTGGCTAATATGTTAGTTTTACAAGGCAGTCTGGTCCCCAGGCTAGAAGGGGGCTTGTTTCCAGAAAGGACTGTTATTATCTTTGTTTCAAAGTTAAGCTATAAACTAAGTTCCTCCCAAAGTGATTTTAGCCTCTGCCCTGGAATGAACAAGTGCAGCTTGGAGGTTAGAAGCAAAACGGAGTCAGTTGTGTCAAATCCCTTTTACTGCCATAATTTTCTCACTGTTATAATTTTTGCAAAGGTGATTTCAGGTATACCATGCATGTCAGGTGAAAATAAATTCTTTAAATCTCTAAACTCTGAAAAGTTGTTGACAAGGGGTTATCCCTGCGAAGACAACTGGAGCCAATCTACTCAAAAAGTAGGAGAGACTGTATTTAAGGTTCTTGCTTTCAGATTAAATGCTGCTCAGAGCCTTAGTGCTTAACTCATTTTTACCTCCGAATAAAATTTGTTTTCAATGGAGTACTCATTATATTTCTATTGAGGTAACAAGAATGAGGCAAAGAAGAAAGAACAGTACATTGGAGTCAAACTATTTAAATTTCTATACTTTTAAATTATCGTGTAGTTACTTAACCTCTCTAATTGTCACCTCAATTGTCTGTAAAATCAACAGAATAATGTCTGTTTCACCTAAGACCACAGTAAAGATTGCAGTAAATAGTAAATGTGTAAAAATGGTTGAAAATTGGTATAAAATGCAAATAGGCAGATGTGAAAGAGGATTTGAAATAAGGAAAGCAAATGAGCCCGACACGATGGCTCATGCCTGTAAACCCAGCACTTTGGGAGGCTGAGGCGGGCAGATCACGAGGTCAGGAGATCGAGACCATCCTGGCTAACACGGTGAAACCCTGTCTCTACTAAAAATACAAAAAAATGTAGCTGGGTGTGGTGGTGGGCACCTGTAATCCCAGCTACTTGGGAAGCTGAGGCAGGAGAATGGCATGAACCCCGGAGGCATAGCTTGCAGTGAGCCAAGATCATGCCACTGCACTCCAGCACGGGCAACAGAGCAAGACTCCATCTCAAAAAAAAAAGAAATAAAATGAAAATGACTTTCAAATTTATGTTTCTTTGGATAGTGACTGGTTTCTTAGCTTTATCTGGACTATGGCATGTCCTTAACACCAATTCATTCCTTGAAATCTAATTCCCAATATGATGGAATTTGGAGGTGCGGCTTTTGGGAGGTAATAGATCGTGACGGTAGAGCTTCCATGAATGGGATTAGTGCCCTTATAAGAAAAGGCCAGAGAACTAGTTCACTTCTTTTCTGCTATATGCAGATACACAGAGATGTCAGCTGTTTACAACCTGGAAGAGAGCTGTCACCAAAACTCAGCCATGCTGGCACTATAATCTTGGACTTCCAGCCTCCAGAGCCATGAAAAATAAGTTTCTTTTGTTGATAAGCCATCTAGTTTATGATATTTGTTTGTAGCGGCCCAAGCTGACTGAAACATCATCTTCATCAACCATTAACAGGTACAATATTTTATAGGGCCACTGTTATTATATCATTCATTCAATAGTATGAGGAATACTGCTAGCCACCAGGATTGCAGAGAGGTAAAATGTCCTTACCAGGAAAGTATGTGGGAATTCTTTGCACTATCTTTGCACCTACTCTGTGAATTAATCTAAAATTTAAAAAATTAAATATCCATTAGTTCTATACTCTGTGTTATGACTGGTTAAAACAATAATCTTCTATAGACCATTATAACTAAATTTGGAGAATGATGAGAACGTATAAGTAAAAAAAATGTTGACAGGTCAAAATAAATATCCTCACAGGAGCTCATGATGTAAAACTACAGAAACAGCTATAGAAACAGCTTATGATGTAGCTACAGCAACAGAGGACAAGCTTATTGGAGTTGATATAGAAGCAGTCCTAAGAGCAATGGGCAGCACTTTTGAGGTACCACTGTTTATTCAGTAATGTTTTTTACTAAAAATATTTGAAATCCCCAAATGACACGCTGACTATTCTGTTGAGGTGGTAAAGAGGGATACTATGGCCTTGGGTCCTCAGCTGGGAAATGCTCTTAGTGATGGGAAGTAACTCAGGTCAATCACAGCAACTGGGAGGCTGACAGGCTGGCTGTGCTTATGCAGAAGAGCCAACTTTTGCAAGTGAATGTCAGATCTTCAGGCTCCTTCCCTATGTATTGCTGCCACCTAGTGATCAAATATTTTTGTGAAACACCAAAATAAGAGAAATATAAGACTCTCAGATTGCTTTAATGTTTATGTGAACAATCTAAAGTGCTCAATAGGAATGCAAAAATTCATAAAGTTTACTGAATAACAATTTCATATTCATCATATATATGGGTTATTTGGAAGATGTATAAACTCTATTCCTTAAAAAAGTTTGTAATCTACTGATTCACAAAATTGAAAGTAGTATAATGTAGTATGAGTGGGACAAGATCTTTATACTTTTGCTCCTACTTTGGTGGTTTTGATATCAATATGTGTATTAGTTCATTTTCATGCTGCTGATAAAGACATAACCGAGATGGGCAATTTACAAAAGAAAGTGGTTTAATGGAGAACTCACAGTTCCACATGGCTGAGGAAGCCTCACAATCATGGCAGAAGGCAAGAAGGAGCAAGTCACATCTTACATGGATGGCGACAGGCAAAGAGAGAGCTTTTGTAGGGAAACTCCCATTTTTAAAACCATCAGACTTCATGAGACTTACTCAGTAGCAGGAGAACAGTACAGGAAAGACCCACCCCCCATGATTCAATTACCTCCCACCAGGTCTCTCCCACAGCATATGGGATTTCAAGATGAGATTTTGGTGGGGATACAGCCAAACCATATGAGTATGTGTATACCTACAAATGGTAGTTATATCAATAACTACCTGCAAATGGTATTAATAGTTATTGATATAACTACCATTTGCAGGATGTCTTCATTATGGCAGGCAATAAGCTTTGTGCTTTAAATGAATAATATTTATAATCTTCAAATCATGCATTTAAGAAAGTCTTTGTTACTCTATATTTAACTATGACAATATTGAGTCAGTGAAATTCTGGCACTTGCTCAAGATAACACAATTAATGAGTTATATAGGCAGGATATTAACTCAAGTAGCTGACTTCAAATTTAGTATATTTTGAATAAGACTGAATTGACAAAATGAGAATATTTTCAAACAGTGCAGCATTTGCAAATCCATGTGAGTGTTTTTTACTTCAAAGGATCCACCATAGGAGGTTATCTCCTTTTTAAATTATTCTAAAGATATTCCACCATTGCCCTAGATCATGTCTTGCAATTATTTTGGAATGAATTTTAGAATCACTCCAGAAGGAAAAACCTATATTATTAAATTTAGTAATCCCTATTTGATTTCACATTATTTTAAAAGTTCTAAGTTTCACACATTTTATTTTTATGACAAATTCTGAGTGAGAATGAGTGGGACCCTGAAATTAATGCCAAAATATTACTGGCAATGTCATCGACATTCTCAATGAGTTTCCCACAGACTATTTCAACTGCTAACAGGTATAACAAAACATCTTCAAAAAGGTTCTATCAATAAGCTGGAAACTACCAAGAAAACCAGAAAACAAAGACTTCCTATCTTTTAGAAATAAAAATGACTCTATCTCAAATAGTGTGTGAGTTAGTGATGAAATAAAACAAAAATTTCATGTACCCCCAAATAGTGATCTAATGACCCTTGTATATGGACTACAGTTAAAGTACAGTTCAGAGAAAAATATATAGCCTTACTAAAAATAAATAAATAAATGAATTAAACTTACAAATCCAAAAGGACAAAAGAAAAAACAAAATCAACTGAAGGAAAACAAAAGGAGAAACTGTTAGCTAAAGGCAGAAATATACCAGAAAAGAGTATAATGAAAATGAAAAATAGTTCTCTAACAAAATAATCATCTAAATCTAATCAAGAAAAAAGGCAAGCTGCACAAATAAAGATTGAAAAGATGGAAAACCACAAAAATTCAGGAAAAGATATGTAGAAGACAACTTTGCACTGTATGCACATAAATAGGAAAATATGAATGAAATGGAAAACACTTAAAGATATATACTATACTCAATTTTCATTTTTTCTTTCTTCCAACCTTGCTGTTTTTCTTTGCGATTTGTTCATTTTTTTCCGATGGTAAGTTTTGATCCTTTATTCTTTATTTTCTGTGTATCTACTAGAGGTATTTCCTTTACAGTTACCATGAGGCTTATATAAAACATTCTGTAGTTACAAAGGTCTATTTTGAGCTAATGACAACTTCATTTTAATAACACAAAAAATTCTACAGTTTTACTCCCCTCTCCTCTTGCATACACATTTTATGCTATTGGAATGTTGCTTTACATTATTTTATATTGTGTACTCATTAACATAGCAACTCACAGGGTAAAACAAGATACTTTACTTTTTCCAGGCAAACACAGTAATATTAGCTACCTGACTAACATGGTATATTATACTAGTGTAGCAGGACAAGCCGCAGACAAAACCCCTCACACACACCGAGTTGTAGAAGGAAGGGCTTTATTCACCTGGGAGCATCGGCAGACTCACGTCTCCAAAAACCAAGCCCCCCGAGTGAGCAATTCCTGTCCCTTTTAAGGGCTTACAAGTTTTTACCATTTGAAGAAGTACAGGTAGCAAACAAGGGAGCCGTAAGCAGGTTTCTATTGCTATTATAACTCCTACTATAAGAGTTTTAAATCTTCTTAGTGCTGGGAACCATTTTCTAAACAAGGCCCCAGGATCAAATCCATGCCACACTTGCATGGGCACATGTGCCAGTTTTGTCATATTTCTAACTATGTCTTCAACTACTTGCCCTTGATCATCTATGTGTAGACAGCAATTGGTAAGGTTAAATTTCCTACAGACCCCTCTTTCAGCTGCTAGCAAGTAGTCAAGGGCCAATCTATTTTGATAGATAGCATTTTTCGTCTGAGTTTCTTGCCGGGCCAGAATAGTCAAGGCTCTGCCAGTAATATTAGTAATTATTTCTAAGATACCTTGTAACCATATGATTCAGGTGAGCATGTAAATGGGGATCCAGTATCCCCATGAGCCATCTTTTGCCCAAGTAGCAGGCCCATAACGTTGTATGATTCTCTCAGGGGGTCATTCATTATTTTTCCAATTTCTTATAGCTATGCTTTTCTTTTCTTTTCTTTATTTTTTTTCACAAGAAGCATAGACAGGGAAGCCCAGGAGTTCGCCTGTCTTTATGGGCAGTAGGAAGAAAGATGGTTTAATAGTGCCAATAACACAATTACCAGCACACTGGTTGGGTAATTTGGTGTAAGCTCTATGCCCACATATCCAGTATAATCCAGTGGGGGCTGTCCAGTCCTGGTAGGACTGTGGGTGGGTCCACATGGTTTGCAACTTTGGAAATTTACTAAATGGATTTTTCTTAGTGTGGTTTGAATTCCACTAGGTGGCTGTTTTTGTAGTACTATTATACAGTTTTTGCCCAAGGCAGCTGAGTCTTCCCACAGGAAAAGTGAAGTCCTTCTCCACTCTTACTATACAGTATTGTCTAATGATTGAGGCTTTTAGGACCCAGAAGTTATCAGGTGATTCTTTTGAGCTGGGAATTCATCAGGAACTGGGTCTGTAGGTACTAATTCTCAGGCTTCCCAAGGCCATTGATCTTCAATTACAGTTCCTCCATATACATAACATGAAGTGACATTGAGAGACTGGGCTACATGCTCGGCTAATTGCAAAAACAAATTTATTGTTTTTCCTGGAATTTCTGGTACTGGCACATTCATTTCATCATAGAAGGTTTGAAATACTGGGTCAGGAGAGCTTTTATAAACTTCTTCTCAAACCACGATATTTACTTGAGGATCCAGTCCAGCCGCATCGATTCCTAGGGTTACACACTCCCTTTTTTTTCCATCGAGGATTAAGGGGGTTGGTTATTACTTGTTCTAAGGGGTTACACTGACCACTGGTACAGGAAGGGCCACTTTTTCTTTTCTGAAGGTAGACAGGATCCTTTTCATTTTTTATCCAAGTAGCCTAAGTGATACAAGACCAATATCCATGTTCATTTCCACACAGTCCTAATTCATGTCAAATGTACTTATTTTCTGCCATATAGCCTCTTTCCTAATTTAAGAGAACCACATCCTATTCCTATTACTATTAATGACAGCACAGGCATCAAATTTCAAGGTGACTTGTTTGGGCACCCCTTTTTCTTCTGTTTTGGCTAACACTTTACTCATATCGTTTATGAGCCCCCACCAGTCCTCAGTCCTTAATCTTATTTCAAAAACTGGTCATGGGAGGATCAGATGGGTCATAACACACATCAGGTTGGTCATTTCCTGGGCTACGTACCTTTTATAGAATAACATTATGCAAACAAGTTCTTTTTAGAGTTCCAGTACACTTATAATAACCATAAAATAATAGGACCATATTGTCCTACCTCAGTGACTTGATGTATACACTGGGAAGAGTCCTTAGTCTGAGGAAGGTCAGTTGAAGTCTTTACTGTACAAGTCCAAATTTTAAGGAAAATGAGTCCCGCAATGAGTTTTCTCATGCTTCAGCTGTGTGTGGACCAGTAAGCTTCTGGGTGTGACTGGAGCAGGGCTTGTTGTCTTCTTCAGAGTCACTTTGCAGGGTTTGGCGAAGCTGCTCCCATCCACATACAGCTTGCAGTCTACTGATGTTCAAGGTTGGGCCCACTAGAATAAACTGAGTCCAACACCTCTACAGAGTTAAGGTCAACTGGACTTTCTGATACCAGGAGCAAGGTGGTGGGGTTTAGGGTGTTGCAAACTTCAACGGTTACACAGGGATTTTCACATAGCATGCTTTGGTACTGGGTTAATCTAGCATTTATTAACCAATGATGTCCTTTGGTATTTATCAAAGTTACCACAGTATGGGGGTCCTTTATATTCAGGTTTTGCCCAAGGGTTAGTTTATCTGCTTCTTGTGCTAACAGGCCATTGCTGCCAGGGCCCTTAGACATGGGGGCTAGCCTTTGGAAATCCCGTCTAGTTGTTTTGAGAGATAGGCCACTGGCCTTGGCCAGGGTTCCACAGTCTAGGTTAAAACTCCAACTGCTATTTTTTATCTTTCTGACACATAGTGTGTAAAGGGTTTTGTCAATTCAGGTAGCCCCAGGGCTGGGGCCGACATGAGTTTTTCTTTTAACTCATGAAAAGCTCATTGCTGTTGGTTGTAATAGATGTAGTTTATCCAATCAACATTTTTATTAACTGTCACCCACCAAAGTATTGACTCAAATCCTGCAGCTATTTGATTTCAAGCTTTAAATTGAGCTGATATTCTCCATGGGACTCCAATTGCATCTAAATGGACATGAGAGTCGAAAGACCCACAAGGGGCTTCTCTTGCTTTACGATGTCTTATTTTTCCTCCCTCTGGTTGATGAAATGCCAGGGTGAAAGGGATAACCAGTTGGACTAAAGTACAAGTGCCACTCCAGTTATTCGGCAGAGTGCCCAGTAAAGGTCCACCACAATACCACTACACATCCGCTCAGGGATGAACAAGGGCTGACTGATAAGCTCTTGAAAATTCTTAAGCTCACTGCATCCCTTCAGGTCTCCAAGGAACGCTAAGTTTCCTCCCTGTCGTGAGAGACATGAAATGAACTTAGTGTTGGGAGATGGAGCTGGATGGCTCTTGGGGGCTGAGCCGCAGGGTGCCAGACTTTGGGATATAGCAGAAAGAGCTTGGTGTGACTTACTACTCCAGGCTGTAGAATCCTGGAAAAGAGCTACCATGCAGCCCACACCTGGTCAACTGGAGGACCACCTTAGTGGAAAGGGGACAATCTGGGCCTCTGGCCTGCCATGTGCACAAGCATAACAATTGCTTTTGTTTAATGTGCGGATGAAATATTTGATCCATTCCAACCAGGCATTTGCATCTTGGTATTCTGTCTTAATTGCCAAAGTTTGTTTTAAGTCTTTAATCTATATGATCCTCTAGTAAAATGAATGTATGATTTTAGGAAATTACAAAACCCAATTGGGGAAGTCCATCCTTGCTCTTTAGTGGTCCACAGAACGTTGGACCAACTATGGCATGAAAAGCTCTACATCGGGGGGCAAGACTCCTGGTTGGCACTGGGGTCTTTATCGAAATTTCCCCAGGTTAAATGGTCCTAATTGACTAATGCTCAGTCTGAGGAGAGTCAGGAGGGACAGGGGTACTTTTCTGAAGTAGAGAGCTGTCTTTGACTTGGCAAGTCCCCACAGGGTATATAACAAGGCAAGCATTAAATGCAATAGTTTGAGGTGAAATTGACTTGGTTATGTTAATAACTAGATGGTCAGCAATAGAGCGATGAAAGAAGAAAGAGTACTAGAATAGATGAAAGAGTTAAATTTTTCTTAGCTTTGGTTTGGTATGCTTTTCCCCTGGAACTGTGGCCCACAACTCTGGAGGGGGTGGCACTTTGACTCAGATGTGATGAGTCCATCCCTTTTTCACTGTATGGATAGCAGTCTCAGTGGTTAGCAGCACAAGGTAGGGTCCTTCCCAGGCTGGCTCGAGTTTTCTTCTCACCCTTTGATGAGAAGGTGATCTTCAGGCTGGCACTGGTTTACTGGAAATTCTAGGGGTGGTAGCTGTGCTAAGACTTAGTTTTGAGGGAAAGGAAAGTGGAAGATAAACTAAGTATATAATTTCTAAGAAACTGATCTTTTGTTTTAAATGTGGGGTCACCAACAGCGGACTTTATAGTCTTTGGTGCCTTCTGACTGAGAAATTTCCTTTAGCACCTATTTTTATTAGTTTTTAGACCAAAGAAAGCCAAACACCATTTTCTATTTGATAATGTTTTTTGTATGATTTGTATACCAGATAGGTTAAATTTCACCTTTATATTAGTATGTTATTAATGTTAAACTTAGTTTTAATACAACTTTATAGACCTATTTATTCAATTTTTAATGTTGGACCATAAGGTAAGATTTTTATAGCCCTTTTTTTAACCTTTTATAATCTTTGTTGAAGAGCAGGTTAGTGCTTTAAGAAAAATCCATTGTGGTTTTACTTTAATGTCCAGTTCACAGAAAAACTGGATGATACCCCTTTAACTTTAGCTAATATGTTTACAAACAGAATTTACACACAATTAACGTTTTAATGTAGGTAAAAATGTAGGTAACTTTTTAATGTAGGTAACCTTTTAATGTAAGTAAAAATCAACATTCTTATGCCTCCTTATAACCCCTTTACCAAAGGGGTTCTTTACTTTCCTTATACACCTTGCACATAAACTGTCTCTTCAATAGTTTTACATTCAGGAGGCCTAATTACTTTTAAATTATACAACATGTGTTGCATAAATTCTTTTTCTTACACACGTGTTTTATAACTTTTTTTTATTTCACAACTTTTACAGGCAATTCTTCAACATGCCTTAACTTTCTGACTTATTACAAATATTTCTTTCTTTAAACAACCAGTTAATTATTTCAGGACAATAATTTACCATATAACATTTTTTTACATAAATTTTGCCCCTGCTTCCCCCGCCCTACTTTTTTTTTCCCGAAGATAACCATTCTTTTCCAAAGCAAACTTCCTTTATGTCTGTGGACTAGACTGTCTAAGGCCACAAGATTAGAAGTTACTATAATACATGTTACACTGTTAACTTTTAGCAAACTTTACTTTTGTTGAAAACCTTGTAAGTTTGGGATTTCAATTATCCTATGCTATTAGTAAGACCTTGTTTAGTCCAAATTAACTTAGAATTGGCATAGATGACTTTTTTTTTTCCTTCAATTATGTGGGAGGAACAATCTATTGTCCTGTCCTGAAGGGAGTTCCTCCTAGGTCTGCTCAGACATTTGTGTGGTAATTAAGATGTAGATCTTCTGTTAGGAAATCTGCTGGGTTAAGGGAATTTTCAGTGGTTAATGTTAAATCATCTTTTTTAACAGTATAGCCCCATGCTTTAAGATTTTTAAGTTAGTAAGCTACCTTTTTGTTTTTTTGTTGTTTTTCTTTTTTCCCCCTTAGGATACTTCTGAACTGGTGAGGTATGTTCACAATGAGGTTTCTTCTAAAAGTTATTTTTCTACTTTCTTCTGTTAGCAAAGCAGTTGTCACTACAGAATGAATTCATTTGAGCCATCCGCAGATAGGTTAAGGATTTTTGATTGGAAGGCTACAAGTTATAAGTGACCTCAGTGCTTTCGGGCTATGCCCTTGTTTACACTGACAGCAAAGTGCGATTGGAGTGTTATAGTGTTTCAGAGAATACCTTTAATTATCAATTATAGGTTTTAAATTTACCCTGGCTTTTAAAGGAATATGGTACACTGCTTTGTGTTTTTTTTTTTTTTCCTCTTAACTACTTGTGTATCTCCCTCTTTCTCACTTTGACTTTCTGTCTCTCTCTCTGCCTCTCTCTCTCTCTCTCCTTGATGCCCTCTCTGTCTCTTCCTCTCTGTCTTTGCCTCTTTTCCTGTCTATTTCCTTTCTCTCTCTCTGCTGGTCTTTCCTTGCCTCTTCCAGCTGCTTATGCTGCTGTTCTCTCATCCACTGTGGGGTGGGGGGTCTAAAACCAGCTGTAACCAAGTGTCTATGTACAGGGACTGGTCTGGGTGCCCTGGCTTACAGGTCACCTTGTGCCATACCTTTGAAACAAGGGACCTGTCCAGGCTTCCTTCTGATGACCAACCCACCTCTAATGCTGGCCAGTCTATCTTACACAAAGTTTTAAGTTTTCCTGGTGTCATAGTACTCCATAGTCTCCCTTAAATCCTATTTTGAAATTTTTCAACATAGTTCCTGGTGGGGTGGGCTTACTTTGTCCCTGACTCATGCTTCCTTGAGAAAAAATACCACACTCACACCACAAAACAAAGAACGGGTAAAAAGGGCACATACACTTTTATGGTTTGCACCAAACCAGAATCAAAACCAAACTCAGAGTATCAAGAAATCCAAGCCAGGTCAAAACCAAAACCAAAGTATCAAGCAATTCAAGTAAAGTCAAAAACAAAAACCAAAGTGCTAGTACAGGCACACCATAGGTGATCAGGCCACGCTTCCACTCAAATGGAGTAGACAAGTTCCCAAGACCAATCCTGTCAAGCAATTCAAACCAAGTCAAAACCAAAACCAAAGTGCCGATAAAGGCACGGTGTGGGCGATCAGGCCACACTTCCATTCAAATGGAGTGGGCAAGTTCCAAAGACCAGTCTTACCAAGTTTCAGATGTCCGGACTCCATGTGCCAGTTCCTTCCCAGTGTTCAGCCACTGCGTTGATCCTCCATGGGGGCCTGCCATGCACCCCTCTGATGAGGCATTCCACTGGGGCAAAGGCCTACCCAGGAGTGCTCTCAGGATCCGCATCACTTAAGCTGGCCGGAGTCCCCCACAAGGATGCTCCACAGGGCAGGCCTAAGCTGCCTTACAGGCTACCTCAACCGTCCATCAGTTAATCACCTCACTTCCTGGTCAGGGAACCAAGAAATGTAGCAGGACAAGCTGCAGACAAAACCCCTCAGACACCGAGTTGTAGAAGGAAGGGCTTTATTCAGCTGGAAGCATCAGTAGAGTCACATCTCCAAAAACCAAGCTCCCCGAGTGAGTAATCCCTGTCCCCTTTTAAGGACTTACAACTCTAAGGGGGTTCGCGTGAAAGGGTCGTGATCGATTGAGCAAGTTGGGGGTACATGACTAGAGGCTGCATGTACCAGTAATTAGAACAGAACAGGGATTTTCACAATGCTTTTTCGTACAATGTCTGGAATCTATAGATAACATAACCGGTTAGGTCAGGGTCAATCTTTAACCAGGCCCAGAGCGTGGCACCAGGCTCTCTGCCTGTGGATTTTATTTCTGCCTTTTAGTTTTTACTTCTTCTTTCTTTGGAGGCAGAAATTGGGCATAAGACAATATGAGGGGTGGTCTCTTCCTTTCTAGTAGTAGTAGTAGCTGCTTGCAATTTCACCATTAGATCATCTTTGTAAAGATGGGTTTTCAGTAGTTGCTGTATTAAAAAGCAGGTGTGAATCACTGTAGAATAGAAAATGAGGGTGATGGTGTCTGATATGGTTTGTCTGTTTCCCCATCCAAATTTCATCCTGAATTGTAGCTCCCATAATTTCCATGTGTCGTGGGAGAGACCTGGTGAGAAGTAATTGAATCATAAGGGCGTGTCTTTCTCATGCTGTTCTCGTGATAGTGAGTCTCATGAGAGCTGATGGTTTTATAAGGGGGAGTTCCCCTACACAAGCTCTCTTGCCTGCTGCCATGTAAGACATGACTTTGCTCCTCCTTTGCCTTCTGCCATGATTGTGAGGCCTCCCTAGCCACGTGAAACTGTGAGTCAATTAAACTTTCTTTCCTTTATAAATCACCCAGTCTTGGGTATGTCTTTATTAGCAACATGAGAACAGACTAATACAGCGTCCAATCTCACTCTGGGCTTTAGGAAATCATATAGACCTAAGAAGTTCACACACTGAATAAGTTAAGTAACTGTCATTTTTTTAATGAAGTAAAAATATTTTTCTTTGAATTTATGAGTTTTATCATTTTCAAATGGCTATTAAGTCATTAGGACACAAATATTTTCTCTTGTGTACCTAACTACTTAATAAGTAGTACTTAAAGGTATTTCTTTGGGCCTAGGGTACAATGAAAAATGATTGGGTGATAAAAGATGCAGTGGATGAAGACAGCTTCAGAACCTTTAAACTAATCACTAAAGTTGCATATGGGGGCTCATGCCTGTAATCTCAGTGCTTTGGGAGACTGAGACCAGAGGATCACTTCAAGTCAGGAGTTTGAGACCAGCCTGGGCAACATAGCAAGACTCTATCTCTGCAAATAAATAAATCATCACTCAAAAGTATACCTATTGGTAATTAACACAATCAAACCTGTACTACTTTATATTAGAGGTCAGCAAACTTTTTCTATAAGGGATTAGATAGTATATTAGGTTTTGCAGTCCACATTTGGTGTCTGTTGCATATTATTCTTTCCTTGTTTTTACAACCCTTTAAGTAAAAATAATTCCTAGTTCACAGGCATTCTAAAACAGGCTGCAGACCGCATTGGATCATGTACTGCACTTGCTATTCTTGCACCTGCTGCTGGATAAGTTGCAGTCATGGGAAAGTTGCCATGGTCTCCATACACATGAACTTGATCACAGACATCTGTATTGTTCTCTTCTCAGTCAAGTTTTGTGGATTATTCTACATATGCTAAGTTTAATTATTTTAAAAAAATTATAAATGATTATACTGTGATTTGGCATTGAAAACAAAATATAACTATACAAAGGTGTTTTATTGGCCTCTTCTTCATTTTATTAATGAGGAAATAATTCTCACCATAGGGTTAGGGGGATGGTCAAACAAAACACCCAACACAATGGACAGATGAAATTGTCAGTGAACTACCCAAGACTGGGTAATTTATGAAGCAAAGAGGTTTACGTGACTCAGTTCTACATGCTGTACAGGAAGCATGGCTGGAGAGCCTCAGGAAACTTACAGTCATGGTGGAAGTTTACAGTCATGGTGGAAGTTGGAGGGGAAGCAAACACATTTTACCATGGCAGAGCAGGAGAGAGAGGGAAGGGGAAGGGAGAAGTGTTACACACTTTTGACCAACCAGATCTCATGAGAACTCACTAGCACAAGAACAGCAAGGGGGAAATCCACCCCCATCATCCAGTCACCTCCCTCCATGTCCCTCCCCCCAAAGTGGGAATTACAATTCCATATGAGATTTGGGTGGGGAAACAGAGCCTAACCATATCAGTTTATTAGTCACATGTTGTCAGCCTGGGAGAGGAGAGCATTACACCACACAGAGGTTGCATTCAGGAACCAAGTGCACAACCAAGGACTGTTAGAAACAGCATCAAGAAACAGGATGCTCCCTGGTGCCTATAAAACATTGTGATGGACTTGTTTGAATAACTCTGTAGACTGATAGGTAACCCAGGATAAGCAGGAACTGGTCCCTGAAATTCCAGTGGCGTAAGTGTCCAGTGTCAGTTACATGTGCCACCTAAATCTCAGCAGTGGCAGAAGAATGTGTCCTCTTCTGATTTGAGATATTATCTCTGCCTGTGTAACCTCCAAACTTATTTTCCTGGCATGTCAAAAGATTCTGTAAGTTATCACTGTCCTTTAATAATTTCTACCTTCATAAACTCACCATTCTTTTGTTTACAATAATGTATTTCTGACACTGGATGCTCTTAGTTGGACTTTTGTGCTTAGGACTAAACTAATATGAAAAGTAGTGCTGGAAAAAAGTTGTAGCCAAGAACCTTTCCAGCAAAGAAGTTGGTGAAATTCAGGATTTATGACCTGGTCTTGTTGGTGCTGACAGCCATAAAAAATTTTGGTACAATTAAGGGCTTGAACTCTCTGGCAGCTGGCAGCTGATGACATGCATAGGCTCTCTATAGTCACCTGTAATAAAGAGCCTATTAAACAGAAATTTTGGAAGCCTGGGTGGCTGGTGAATGGAAGAGGATGTAAGTCTGAGAACATCAAGGGATTTGAGGTGAGCTGCTTGCTTTTGATAGTGGTACACAATCTAAAACTCCAAACTTTAAAGTCCAAAATTCTCTGCTCAAGGCATGGACTCAAAGTTAGTAACAGTGATATAAAATTGTGTTAAAATAATCTTTTACCACTTGCAGCATCAGACTGGGATGGCCAAGAAATAAACTTTGCATGTTTCAGAAAGACAATAGACCATATCCCCATTATGTCATTTCTGTTATTATATCTTCTCAAGTTTTGTCTAAAATATTTCTTGTTATGGTTTATTTATGGTATTTTCATTTTTCTTACTATTGTGAATGGAGTGTATCCCATTATATTTTGAATGGACTATTTTTTCATTCACAGTAGAAGCTGTTATGGCTGTTTTAAAGAACATATATGAAATTTCATATATAAGTATTGTAATCATTTGTTTAAATTGAATCTCTTGATTCTACACAGTTGTCAAAGCAATGTTTTTATTTTCCTCTTAGGTACATCCTCTGCATAATAGTAATTATCTGTCCTTCTTTCCAATAGTTATATGTCCTTTCTCCCTAGAAAATATGTTACCTACATATTCAAATATAATTTTTTAATTTCAAGTGCACTAAAATATTTTTCAATAGAGAAGAGATGCTGACTTTTCATATTCAAATACCTTTCCAGCATCCTTGGGATTATCCTGTTTTTCTTACCCTTGACTTAAATATGATGAAAGATGTTCAGTGTTCTTTCTTAGTCTGGCTATATGTTTTATTAACAGCAAGTCTCCTTCTCCAGGGCATGAATCAAATTGATTCAGGGAGATTTCAGGACCTGACTTGAACCCACAGCTCCAGGTACTTAGCACTTCCTAGGGCTGACCTGGCAGGAAGTAGAGTAGGTAAAACCATGTTTCCTGCCCCCATTTACTCCCTTCCAGAGCCAGAAAACACATGAGCCTGGGTGTGAAATGAAAAAGAGCAGCAATAGCAACTTATGAGAAGAAACAGCTTTTTCCTCAATTTTGTAATAGGTGAGGGGTGTGGTGTATTTTGGTGAAAATCAACTAGAAGTGGTGATTATTTTATAAGAATCAGCTAACTTTCAGGTTACCTCTTACCTTCTCTATCTGACTTTTGTTCCCTGAAGATGGAATTTTATAATGACATAAGAAAAAAAAAAGACCTTTCATCTAGCCATGTTCCATTTGAAAGGTGAGATTTCCAATATTATGACATAGTCTACTTCTTGGGTAGGTGATGACTGATGACATGTGCTCTCTGTTTAGGGCAGCACTTACCTAGTCAGTAGAGTTCCTGAGGCATGCTTACCTGACAGTGAGAAACTTTTCATATGCCCATATATGTTCATGTTTCTAAGTGTTATACCAACACTTAACATCATTGATTTATGTATTAAAAATAAATTTTAAAAATGAATTATCTGCTTAAAGGTTAAAAAATAACCTTTCTAAATATACTTTGTGAACTTATACTGTAGATATGTTGTAATCTTATGTTTTACATGATAAAAAGTACATATATATAAGAACAGAGTAGGTTATTTTTCTTTATATCATCCTTTAAGGGAGGAAAATAGATTAATATTTAGTGTCACATATTGTTTGTGTGTTCATGAACATTCTCGCATTGACAAAAATGTAGAGCCAGGGTGAAGCAATGGAACCGTTGAATTTAAAGCCTCTGGTCCCACTGCATGCCCATGGCCTCGCAAAGCTAGGTTCTGTATATTCAGTCCTGCCCACATTTTATCAAGACTTTTAAAATATGCCTCTGATCCTTTTGAGTATCCAAGGTCATTTATTCTTATAGGTTAAGTTCCTCTCACTGTGTCCTTTGATTCCTCAAAACATACTGTTCTCCCATTTCTCTGAACAGCTATAAAATGTAGACTACTTTGTCACATAAATGTCAGCATTCATATACATTTTTGGCATTATCCAGTTATATTATGTGATAGTACTTTCTAGCCTTCAAAATTCTGTCCACTGGATTACACTTCAATCAGCTTCTTTATCCTGCTAAAATCCAGCATCAAGTTGAGTATCTGATACTCAGGAGTATGTGTGATTAAATAGAAGTATTTGTAGACTCATAAAATATTAAAAGCATTATGAGGATACACAGGAGGCTTGGGAGTACATTTTTACTTAACCTCACTACCTCTGTGCACACACTAATGATTGAAGTTTAAAAAAAAAAACATACGAGAGAGCAACAGAAAGGTCAAAAATTTAAGTACCGGCCAGGCTTGGTGGCTCACGCCTGTAATCCCAGCACTTTGGGGGGCTGAGGGGGGTGGATCACGAGGTCAGGGGTTCAAGACCAGCCTGGCTAACATTTAGCCGGGCGTGGTGGTGCATGTCTGTAATCCCAGAGACTCAGGAGGCTGAGGCAGGAGAATCACGTGAACCCGGGAGGCGGAGGTTGCAGTGAGCTGAGATCGTGCCATTGCACTCCAGCCTGGGCAACAGAGGGAGACTCTGTCTCAAATAATAATAATTACCTATTAGCAAACTGATAAAATAATATTTTAAGGCATTTTTAAAGTTAGAGCTTAAACAATAGAGATGACAAGTAAAAATGATTTTTGAACTGTGTACCATGGAGCTCTAGGGTTGTATCAGGCTTCTGAAGAGACTCTGGGGCAAATGAAAAGAAGATCTAAGTTGACCAAGCTCAGCCTCCTCGACACAGCCTAAGCTGGAATTGTTCCACAGTCTTTCATTTTATTTTATATTTTTGCATTCTGTGGAATATTTCATCCATAAAAATGGGCTCAGCTGATTAAACCAACTGATAATTTTTAGAAACCACCAATTTAGCTCAATGCTTTCTTTTTAGGAATGAAGAAATTGTAGGTCAGCTAGGACAAATGGTTGGTTTGACCTCACCCAGCTAGATCATGGTGGATTTGAAACAAGACACAGACTCAAGAAGCATTCATAAAGTACTGGCTGATTACTAGATGTCCTGGTTGCTAAGTACTTCCACACATTCTCGAGCATCCATAATGTAGCCTTCAGTTTCAGGATAGAAAGATTTGCCCTAGCAGCAACTTGTGGAGTGACTAGGTTGTCAAGAAAAATATTTCTTGTGCCTTTCCCATTCAGAAAAGATGCTAATGTTAGTGAAGACTGCCTGACATTTTTATACATGATAATTTTGTTTAAAAATATTAATGTGAAGGATTTATGTGCTTCTACCGTATCTGTTCCCCCTCTAAATTGGCTTGAAGGAAATTTCTGTCTTGAACTAAGCCTCCATCATCCAAGTGATTTCTACATAGAGGAGACCACTAGAGGGCGCCAAAGGCATTGTTCTCAAATCTGCATCCACTTGGAGGCTACGTTTTTTATTTCATTGTAAGTTTAGAGGAAGTGGGTGGGGAAGCCCAAGGTCTGGGAAAATGACCATAATAATGGTACCTCATGTTTATATAGCACCTTTCTTCAATTAGCTCAGCATGTTGGGATATGATTATTCAGCTGGGAGCTTCCAGTTGTGGGAAATGAGGCACAAGGCAAACACGTGGCCTAGGTGGGACAGAGGGTAAGACTAATTCTTACTCATTTCACACGTCCATTCATTATTTTTACTCTCAAAAGCTGATATGTGACGTTTCCTGCACATTTCCTTAGAAACAATAAGCTGAGAAGTCAGAGTCCCAAACTCGAATAGATTAAATGGAAAGAGTCCCATTCTGCAAGGGAAAGAAATCACACTCCTCCCAGAGCCAAGGAGGGAACTAAAACCAAATATTTAAAATTATATAATCAAATTATAAGATGTCAAGTGGAATGTATTATTTTGTAAAGCACATCATGAAAACAACATAGCTTAAAAAAAATCTTAGCTACATCCTTAAACAAATATGCTCAAATCTGTAATGTAAGTTATTCATCTTTTCTTCATCCAAAATGACAATAAAAGTAAAGAACAGGCAGGAGAATGGCTTGAACCTGGGAGGTGGAGGTTGCAGAGAGCCCAGATCATGCCACTGCACTCCAGCCTGGGTGACAGAGCGAGACTCCGTATCAAAAAAAAAAAGAAGAAGAAGAAGAAAAAGGAAAGAACAAATTGAACTTTAAAAAGCTCAACTTTTGTACTACAAAAGAATGTATTATTCCAGAGTTTAGTGTGTTAAATAAATATGCCTCCCAGCACTTTGGGAGGTCGATGTGGGTGGATCCCCTGAAGTCAAGAGTTTAAGACCAGCCTGGCTGACGTGGTGAAACCCCATCTCTACTAAAAATACAAAAATTAGCTGGGCATGGTGACAGGCACCTGTAATCCCAGCTACTCAAGAGGCTAAGGCAGGAGAATCACTTGAAACCAGGAGGTGGAGGTTGCAGTGAGCCAAGATTGTACCACTGCACTTCAGCCTGGGCAACAAGAGCGAAACTCCATCTCAAAACGAATAAATAAATAAAAACAAACAAATGTGCCAACATGAATTAGTAGAGAAACATTATGAAAGAGCATTTGATTAACAGACAATTAGGTCTGTGGCTTAATCATCAACGATGAATATTGCTATAGTGATATATGATGCTCTCCAATGAGAGCATTTGCAAAGACTGATATGTAATACACCACTAAGATGCTGTCTTCCTCCAGAGTCATTTTGGGTCTCTCCTACAAATGCAAGGTCTTGAGTTTTCTCAAAGTATGAAGCATGGTCTTTAACTTCAAAATTAGTACATGGGCATTTACTCACAGGTATGTTTGAGATTGTGACTTTGCAAGTTTACACTCTTGAGGGTCATCTGTTTTCACTATATATATATATATACTTTTTTCTTTACATTGCAGATGGTGCTTGAATATGGCCTCCTTAATAATGCATATGATCTTAATGAATACCTGTCATATAAAGGGTTTGTCCAAAAGTGTGAGGGGATGAATATGTTTGCAATTAGCTGATCTTCATTTTATGAAAATATACATTTCAGAGACTCTGCATGTCCTGAAATGGAAACAAATCAAAATATGTTTCTTTCTAACTTACTTCTTTCCCTCTCCCACATTATGTTGAATTTGAGAAATGCCAGTGATTGATTTGAGTTTTGTGATAGTTAATACTGGGTGTCAACTTGATTGGATTGAATGATGCAAAGTATTGATCCTAAGTGTGTCTGTAAGGGTGTTGCCAAAAGAGATCAATGTTTGAGTCAGTGGGCTGGGGAAGGCGCAGACCTACCCTTACTTAATTTGGGTGGGCACCGTCTAATGAGCTGCCAGTGACTAAAAAGCAGGCAGAAAAATGTGAAAAGTCTAGACTGGCCTAACCTCCCAGCCTACACTACATCTTTCTCCGGTGTTGGATATTTCCTGCCCTCGAACATCAAACTCCAGGTTCCTCAGTTTTGGGCCCTGTACTGCCTTCCTTGCTCTTCAGCTTGCAGATGGCCTATTGTGGGACCTTGTGATTGTGCGAGTTAATACTACTTAATGAACTCCCACATACATATACATGTATATGTGTGTATATATAATATATATGATATGTATATTATATATAATTACTTCTGTCCCTCTAGATAATCCTAATACAGGTTTTATGGGAAAATATTTGTTTTTACCTTGTTTATTTGGATATTTACTCACATGTCTGCTTTTCTAGGAATGGGGTAGATCGCCTTCTACATACTGGCTATAACCACTGTACATCATTTCTCACCCTCAAAATAATAAAAACATATAGGATTTGGCTTTGGAGGTTAGGGGTTTTAAGGATGTTAGACTGAGTAACTCAAACACACATGAATCTAAAGGTACGAAAAGTAAAATATTACTACTTTAAACTCATCCTGATCACCATTTAATTCCTGTTTGAAATCATTGGTTTCTCATTGATTTGAGTTTGCTAGAAAACCAAGCCACAGCAAGGTTAAGTAGCTTGCTCATAAAGAGTCAGTGGCAGCTCAAAGTCACTAACCTAGGTCTCTTAAAGTAGCCTTTATTATTTTCATTAATCTTCTTAATATTCCAGAGGGATTTTCTGTTTAACTTCTACATAAAAAGTAGGATGAAAAAGTCAATTCTCTTAATAAATTAATTTTATTTCATAAATATTTTTGAGACACTACTGTGTGTAGGGTTCTATTTAACACAGAGGTGAATACACATAGCGTTGGACCTCTGAGGACTCAGAACTATTTCTTATATTTTCTAATTCATTTAGATAATTTTTTTAAAAGACTAAATCTTGGTATCTGTAATTTTACATTTTCTGATTAGAAATATATTCACATCCAGGTAAACCCCATAAGCAGTATTAAGTAACCATGGCCACCCCTCTTGGTACTTCCTCTTTATGATAGTTTTCCTCTGGAGAAAATTCAAAAAGTAAGTTTTTCCCGGAAGTAATGAAATAAAAAATGTCATTTTAGTTTTGAGAGCTTTAGTCATTACTTTTCATATTTTGAGCATAAGTTTATGAAAATCATCTTGAATATTTCCAGATTTCAAATTCCTTAGTAATGCTAATCACTGGAATTACGATTTTTTTATATCACATATACCACACATCTGTAAAAACACGAAGCACATTTTACGGAAACTTTGATTTTTGCCTAAGTAATCGGTGAAATTCCTATAGGGATTTTGTTTCATTCATCCTTATGTCTTATAGCACATGTAAAACTAAAAATAAATGCATGGTAAATGAATAATTCAAGATTGAGTAGATAGATGAGTGTCTGTAAGAATCAAGCACAAATAGGGTCAGCCGAGGACGGGAAAAGTGATAAAATGGAAAATGAACAAAGATAGAAATGTAGGGATCAACTACACTTAGGTCATTGCAAAAAGAAAAGAAGTTGGAGAAAACTATGATAAACAATCAGAGAGCTAGGGAAAGAGGCCATTGGTATTTTGTGTTGTGGAAAACAAAGAGGACATTTTTAGAAGTTTGGGTTGGCAATAGTGTTAAAGGTTAAAAATGATAGGAAATGTGGTAGTTATTAGAACTGTCCATAAATATTCCAGCCCTCTCTCTCCTTTGTGGTACATTAAAGACTGTTTCCCTGACTTGTTTTGGTGGATGAAATGTGATTGGAAGCGACTTGTGTTATTTTCCATTGAAAGCTTTGATAGCCAGTGAGAACTTCCCCATGTCTCCTTTTGTTTCCACTGCTAAGTGACGGAATGTTTAGATAACGGCTGCTTCATTAGCTTGGGACTAAGCAAGGGGTGCTGTGTAATGTGAACTAGATTCTTCTCCCAACCCACAAAGGACATGATGCATGAATGAGAAATACATCTTAGTTCTTTAAAGTCACAGATTGTGGGATTATTTGTTACTACAGCATTAACTAGCCTGTTCTGACTGACAGAGAGTGAAAAGAAGTAATAACCTGTTATTAGATAGGAAGTAATTAAAATAACAAGGAAGTAGATTGAAAGACTTAAACAATGAGTCACTGATAAAAAAAATTATGGGAAAGGGTATGAACTACTTATTTAGCATAAAAAGAAGAGACCTACCTGTTACCTCTATAAAAAATGTTATTTGATTTGGGAGGCCAAGGTGGGAAGATCACAAGGTCAAGAGATTGAGACCACCCTAGCCAACATGGTGAAACCCTGTCTCTATTAAAAATACAAAAATTAGCTGGGCATGATAGTGCGCACCTATAGTCCCAGCTACTCAGGGGGCTGAGGCAGGAGAATCACTTGAACCCGGGAGGTAGAGGCTATAGTGAGCCGAGGTTGTGCCACTGCACTCCAGCTTGGTGACAGAGCGAGACTCCATCTCACAAAAACAAAACAAAACAAAACAAAAGTTATTTGGAAAAAGAATCCTAAGAAATAATGGGGAAAATATATATTGATACTATACAAGGAATAGTTTGATGTTTGAAAAGTGTTGAAGAAGGCTATATGCAATATACCCACAGGTGAAAAATGATTGATGAAATTACTGAGTGAACTGCTGTTCATCACTATTCAAGAGTCTGTGTTTGGAGAAAATAGCACTTATTACCTAGCAGAACTACAATACCATCTTCTAGCTTAAAAAATAAAACACTAGAAGGGCAGATGTTCCTTGGGGCAATTGGTAAAGGCCTAATATCTATCCTACTAGCTTCTTGGAGAACTAGGGAGTCTTCTTTTGAAGTCACTCATTTGTGTTGCTAAGTGAAGAAGAATCTAAGTGAAATATGGTTGATATTCCGATTGGCTACTAAGGAAGTAATTTGGAGAGGGTGTCACTGGCTAAGTTATACTCAAGCTGCCATAACAACTACGTAAGAGAAACTTTGTAGCACAGAAGCAAACTTGACTGTGCAGAATACTGCCCATTATTTTCACCCAAAGTCCTGGATATATGATCTGACATAGTTAAACCTTAATGAAACTGATTTTTTTCACCTCCTGCAGAGTTTTGTTAACTAAAATAGAGACTCGAAAGATGTATTTCTAAAACCACCCATTTTGACTCTCTGAAATAGAAAAATATTTTGTATCAAAGGTATTGAAATAAAAAAAATGGAAAAATATAATCTGTTAGTATCAAATAAAAAAAATGGAAAAATATAATCTGTTAGTATCAGGGCAGTGAACAGAAACATCCATATAAATAAAGGAGAAGTCAGTAAATGTGTCTTGTGAAACATAGCTGCTGAAATAATCAGAAGAGGACTTCAGAAAATCTTGAACTTTCAAAGAAATCTGAGAGCATATGGCAGCTATGAAATTAGAAGAGGAGGGGAAAAAAAGTCACAATAGAAAATAAGGACAGGATTACTAAACAGAAAAAGTGCGATGGAGGCAGTGAACTGCTTAAAATACAATTTTTAAAGTAGAGGACAATCTTAATAAGTCACCTAGAAAAATCAGAGTAAGACAATAAATACATAAGTGTTAAGAAACAATCAGAAATATAGGTAACAGAAGAGGGAGGTCAGATGTCATTGTAAGAGGAATTCCAAAAAAGTGAGCTCAGAAGGCATAAAAAAGGGAGGAGAAAACTGTTCTAAGATAAAACCTAAATATTTAGATGTGAAGGGCCTCTTACTAAAAACTAGGTAATTTTAATTAAAAATAACCACATCCCCCAATATTTTATCACTAAATATGTTACAGGAACATTTTAAAAATTATTTAGAGAAGAAAAAAATTATATGCACATTCTAAAATTACATGAACTTTACATAGGAAAATGGAAAATAGTAATACTTAGTTTATGAAAGAAGAAATATAAATTGCCAGTAAAGAAGTGGGAAAACAAGAATTTAAACAAGAGTGACAGTTTTAACTTATTCCATTGGAGTTAATTAAAATAGAATAAAGCTTGATGTTATCAAAAATATACGGAAATATGAACTCTAGAATATTTTTAAGAGCAGAAATCGGAACAAACTGTAAGACAATGGAAAGCAGGTAGTTAATGCTTTTGGTAAACTCTTTGACAAAATTTGTTTACTAGAATGTAGCCAAAGGAAAAAAGTATCTATATGTGCAAATATCTAGCCATAAGAATATTCAGCAAAAAATAAAACAATAATGTATCATCACAAATTCAGTATCTAACGTGACCTTGGGGTAAAGACATTAAAATTATGAATCACATACTGCTGATGTATTACGTTGGTGCAAAGCAGTTGCAGTTTTGCTTCAAAGAATAGAAAAGTCTTCCTCAAATTGGAAAAGAACAAGTTTTAAAATATATAAATAGCATATTTTAAGTTTATGATCATGTCTGCCTAGAATTAAAAAGCCACATGTTCACATTTGTTTCTGGACAAGATTCCCTCGTCAAACAACCTTCCTTATCATGGGGACCAAGGATACTTAATACTTATCCCTAAGTAGCAGGCTTCAGTTTTTAGCCTGTGCGCAGAAATATCAAACAAGCCCATCACATTGCTCCTACAGGAACCAGAGGGCACCTCACCCCTTTGATGCTACAGAGCCCCGCTAACGTCCCACAGCCTCTGGTTGTTTATGATTTCCCTGAGTGAAATCCCTACGTGGCCCCATGCATGGCATGTGATGTCCTCTTCCCTTAGGCTGTGAGTGTTTGTGACTAATACACGGTTGTTGATCTCATAGGCACAGCGCTGCGTGTCATGGGTTTGGTCCTCCCCGCAACCCTAAGATGGAAATCCCTCCCTCACTAGTGGGAAGAGGAGGAGGCAAATAAAACAAAAAGATGAAAGGTTCCGGTGAAATAAAGGAATTGGTAGAGCCATGTCCTAGACTGAGAACAAGCTGATGGACTCTAACAGATAAACAAGTTAATTTGCTAAGAAAAAGCACTCCCTTCTATTAAACAGGAGAACGGGAGGATAGAATGGGAGAGAGGGAGGATAGAAAAGGAGTGCCATCTGTGGCACACCCAGATGTGTCACTATCCACCCAGATAGAATGGGATATGACACAGCTGTGGGATCAAATGGGATGTGACCCAGATAGAAGGGGATTGACCCAGGATAGAATGAGAGAGGACCCAGCTGTGCCATCTGTGGCACACCCAGATGTGCCACTATCCACCCAGCTGTGTGGATAGTTTGGGGCTTGTTAGTCAAGTCGGAGGTGATGTCAGCTGCTGAGATCGGAAGCAGTGATAAGGGTTGGGCCTTAAGAAGTGGATTCAACAGGGTAATTTTTGCCCAGAAACAGC